>NC_143069.1:18320000-18471515 GCF_052426305.1 Pelodiscus sinensis | reverse complement strand
GCCTTTTAAATGTTTAGTGCCAGTAGTCTGGTTCCACCCTGGTTTAGGTGGAGCCCATCCTTCCTGTATAGGCTCCCCCTCTCCCAAAAGTGTCCCCAGTTCTTGATAAATCCAAACCCCTCTTCCCTACACCATCGTCTCATCCACGCATTGAGACTCTGAAGCTTTGCCTGCCTACCTGGTCCTGCGCATGGAACTGGAAGCATTTCCAAGAATGCCACCATAGAGGTCCTGGATTTCAGTCTCTTTCCTAGCAACCTAAATTTGGCCTCCAGGACATCTCTCCTACCCTTCCCTATGTCATTGAGACCTACATGTACCACGACCACCGGCTCCTCCCCAGCACTACACATAAGTCTATCTAGATGCCTCTAGCATTTTGTCTCTTTTGCTCTCTGTTTCCCTCAAACACTGCTGTGGATGTCCCTTTAGGCAGATTCCTTATTCATGGGAGAATAGGTTTGTTGATTCTATAGCCCCACTCTAGCCAGGCAATCAGGTACATTTCTATCCAATTAGGCTTTCTCTGGGGAAGCTAATTAGTACTAGTAGTTACCAGAGTGCTGACCCCAAGTACAAGCTCTCAGCACCCTGTCACATCTCGCTGGACATAGGGCCCCAAAATATCCATTAGTGATCACTAATCTCTCTGTGTCCCAGCTTTTGGGGTCTGATTGTGAATTTTTTCCATATTACTGTACTGTGCTAGTGCCCATACACCTTGCAGATAGGAGAAAGTGACTGCAAAATGTTGTCCATAGCAACACTAGTAATATGAGATGTATGAGACTGAAATACCTCCTGGGAATTAAGTCCTTCCAAAAACAGTGGTCCCCAGGATACTGTCAATGGATGAACTGTCAATGAACAACAGACCTGACAAGTAACTGGGGTTTCCTGACTGCTTAGGCTGTGCCTTTCTATTGGTTACTACAGTTCTGTGCCTCTTTTCCCCCAGGCTTTCTATTGAAGCATTAGAGGCTGTGCTTCTCAAGGCTATGAATGAGAAGCTGATACGAACTCTCTGGAAGCAGAAAACTTGGATGCTTCTTGAAAATCCGCAGACTCACCACGAGGGGGTGTGTTTGCTGGTGAGGTAAGAGATCTAGGAGACAGCACTTCATCCTCAGGGATCGGCAACAAATAGAGTGACTGACAGGGAACTTTCAGGTATAGCTTTGTGCGGGGTGCCCTGGGTGAGAAACACAGAGCTTCCATGCGTAGGTTTTAGAGTTGTATGGTCATAGCAGCTAAGCTTTTGAAGTGCACAGTCTGCCCCATAAGTGGTTCCTTTTGTCTTCCAGGGTTCTGCAAAGATCTGGACTAATAACAGTGGAGATCATACAGAGCCTCCTTCCCTGGGTAAATTCCCCATCAGAAAAGCAGCGAGTCACCAGCACAGCTTTCTTTGCTCAGGTATGAGCAGTTCCACCATTAGGCTGTTATCTGTTGTTTACCTTTCTCTGAGGAATTGTACAGTTCAGTTCATAGGAATTCATTTTAGATAGTAGAATGTGTCCTTTATAAGGAAATCTCATAAGGAACTTCATTACACCTTTCTTAATCATTTTCTCATTGTTATTTTTGGGGCCTATACTAGCCTAGCCTAGCTGCCTATTCTAGTTGCTGGTTAAGAGAGAGTGAGCAAGATATAGATAGGCTACGTCTACATTGGCAAGATTTTGCGCAAATAGGGTATGTCTACACTACAGCACTAATTCGAATTAACTTAATTCAAATTAGTTAATTTGAAATAAGCTAATTCGAATGAGTGCATTTAGACCTAAAAACTAATTTGAATGAGCATTTTGCTAATTCGAAATAGCATGTCCACATTGAGTGGACCCTGAACCGAAGTTAAGGCTGGCCAGAACCAGTGCCGTCAGGGCATCAGGTTAGGACTTAAGGTGTGGAGCTGCTTCCTCAGGCTAGCCGAGGGCTGTGCTTAAAAAGACCTGACCCCCACCCCGGACAGACAGTTCTCAGGATTCCCCGCTTGCATGTCTAACTCGATGGGGACATCAAAGCAGTCCTGTCTTGGAGTGCCCTGAATGCCCACACTCGGCACATTTCAGCACTCGACCATCAGCCCGGCTGCACTTGCCGCAGGCTGCCATCTGGGGGAGGTCAATCAGGGGGCTATCAGGATCCAGGAGGCCCTACAGGAAAGCTTCCACCCCGAGGAGCCCGCAGAGCCACCCCAGTCCTCCCCATCGGGGGCTCGTGCCCCATTCCTCCCTCACCTCCTTCCACTTACCCTTCCCGAGCCCCCTCTTCCTGATGTAAAAAATAAAGGACATGTGTTCAAAAATAGAAACTCTCTTTATTTAACAAAACTGGGGGCGGAGGGGATTAACCTCTGGGGGACTGGGAAAAGGAGGTGGGAGAGGGGAAGAAAGAGGGTGGGAGAGGGGAGGTGGAAACCTGGGAGGAGGGAGCTGGAAGGGGGAAGCCAGGGGAAGAAGGAGGAGGGGAAGTATCAAACTATGGTACGCCATATCTTCAGAACTGTGTACAGATGTGGTCTTCTCACCTCAAAAACGATATGGCCTTGGAAAGGGTTCAGAAAAGGGCAAGTACAATGATTAGGGGTTTGGAACAGGTCCCATATGAAGAGAGGCTAAAGAGATTGCGACTTTTCAGCTTAGAAAAGAGGAGACTGAGGGGGGATATGATAGAGGTCTATAAAATCATGAGTGGTGTGGAGAGGGTGCATAAAGAAAAGTTCTTCATTAGTTCCCATAATAGAAGGACTAGAGGACACCAAATGAAATGAATGGACATCAGGTTTAAAACTAATAAAAGAAAGTTCTTCTTCACACAAAGTTCTTCTTATAGTCAACCTGTGGAACTCCTTGCCACAGGAGGCTTTGAAGCCTAGTACTATAACAGAGTTTAAAGAGAAGTTAGATAAATTCATGGAGGTTGGGTCCGTGGAGTGCTATTAGCCAGGGGGTAGGAATGGTGTCCCTGGCCTCTGTTTGTGGAAGGCTGAAGATGGATGGCACGAGACAAATGGCTTGGTCATTGTCTTCGGTCCATCCCCTCTGGGGTACCTGGTGTTGGCCGCTGTCGGCACACAGGCTACTGGACTAGATGGACCTTTGGTCTGACCCAGTACGGCCATTCTTATGTTCTTATGTACTAAGCGCAGGGCTCAGGGTCGGGGGTCTCACTGGAACAACTTGATTTTCATGCAAATCTGCTCCTGGGTTTGGATGTGGCCTTTGGTGGCCAGGCTGGCAGCTATCCTGCCCTAGACGGCTGCATTCCTGTGCCTAGTGTGGAGGTCGTGGACGCTGGAGGCCTCCCCCCAAACCTCGATAATGTCCACGATCTCTGCACTAGACCAGGCAGGCGCCTGCCTCTTGTGGCCCTGGGCAGGCTCCTAGGAGCCGCCAGCCTGGTCCTGGGAAGAGGCGGAGGGCTGGGTGGCAGCAGGTGGCTGGCTCATGCCATGCCAGGTGCAGGGTCTGCTGGCTGGGTCCTGGCAGGCTTGCCGCTGGCACAGGCACTGTAGCCAGACCATGCCCCTTTAAGGGCTCTGGGGCTGGGAGAGGGGCAGAAAAGTTTCCCTGGTTTGGCCCAGAGTGGCCATCAGGGCAACCTGATTAGGGTTAGCCTCCAACTAGTTCGAATTAAGTGGCTACACAGCCCTTAATTTGAACTACACAATTCGAACGAGGCGTTACTCCTCGTAGAATGAGGTTTACCTAGTTCGAATTAAGCGCTCCGCTAGTTCGATTTAAATTCGAACTAGCAGTTTGTATGTATAGCCGCTATTAAAGTTCATTCGAACTAACGGCTGTTAGTTTGAATCAACTTTGTACTGTAGACATACCCATACTTGTAACGCAAGAGTTTTTGCGTTAGAATATTTGCGCAAGAGAGCGTCTACACTGGCATGTGCTGTTGCGCTAAGAGGCGCTTTTCTGCAAAATCATCCGTGCCAGAATAGACGCTCTCTTGCGAAAGAAAGCTCCGATGGCCATTTTAGCCATTGGGCTTTCTTGCACAAGAAATTAATGTGGCCTGTCTACACTGGCCTCTTGCGCAAGAACAGTTGCACAGGAGGGCTTTTTCCTGAGCGGGAGCATCATAGGTTTTGCGCAAGAAGCACTGATTTTAGACATTAGAATGTCAGTGTTCTTGTGCAAGAACTCCCCACCAGTGTAGACAGGCAGCTGCTTTGGCGCAAAATCATGCCAATGTAGATGTAGCCATAGAATTTGAATTACTAGACCTTTTCTGACAATTCCTAGGGCTAATACTGACCAACAGCTCCTGATTTTGGTCTAGCTCAGCAAATCTTCTAAATGAATCTAGTGTCCTAATACTATAAAATAAGCAACATACAAATACATTAACATCTATCTTAGATTCTCATGAATGTAGAATAATAGATTCATAGATCATTAGAACTGGAAGGGATCTTGAGAGGTCTTCGAGTCCAATCCCCAGCCATCACGGCAGGACCAAGCACAGTCTAGATCATCCCTGACAGGTGTTTGTCTAACCTGCTCTTAAATATTTCTAGTGATGCAAATTCCACAACCTCCTGAGGCAATTTATTGCAGGGTTTAACCACCCTGACAGGCAGGACGTTTTTCCTGCTGTCCAACCTAAACTTCCCCTGATGTAATTTAAGCTCATGGCTTCTTATCCTATCCTTAGAGGCCAAGGAGAACAATTTTTCTCCATCTTCCTTAAAACATCCTTTTAGAAACTTGTATTATCTGAGTACTTCAAAATGAGAATGTAGTATCTGAGTGCCTCCAAACTCTTTAAAAGTATGTATCCCTACAACACCCCTGTGAGGCAGGGAAACACTATTAGTCCCATTTTGCAAACAGGAAACTGATGCACAGAAGGCCTAAGTGACTTGCCCAACATCATCTAGGAAGTCTTTGAGGGTGCAGGAAATTGAACTGGAACCTCCTAAGTCCTAGGCTGCTGACCACTGGAGCATCCTCCCTCTCCACAGCCTTGCTATAACGTCTGTGTCATATTTCACATTTACGCTAAGTCGCTATTTTAGAGGCTCATCTGGTGGTTCTAGGAATCTGTTTGTGCCCCCAAATCTTTCTACACCCCACCTAGGAAAGGAGTCACAAACGTGGGTTTTCAAGGTCTGCCTAGAGAGGCCTCATGAAAGCTGCCAATCAGAGCCCAGCTGGCTCAGATCTATGGAGCTACAGGGCTTTATTAGGTCAGTTCCTTTCAGGAAGTGGAGGGCCAAGAAAGGATGCTATTCTCTGGCCAAACCAATTCACAGGGGTTTATTTCAGGCAGCATTTTCTGAAGCTGAATTTGCAGAGAGAGAGTCCTTACGAGCCTTCAACATATAATTAGAGGGAGAAACTGAAAGTGGCCCCATAGGAAGAACCCAAGGAAAAAGTAGCAATAAACTGAAATGAAGCAATGACTCGCTGCTATTTCTAGGTTGGAACCAAGAGTAGTGGGCAGGCCCAGGTTCCCCAGTGGCATAAACCCGATGAAGGGGACAAGGCTTATGGAGAGGTTGAACAAAGAACAGAATATAAAGGGTCCAGAGTTGGGGCTGAAGACCCTAGTGAGGGCAACAGGACCTAAAAGGCATTTGTTTGGACTTTGGGACTTGGCCAGAGGGCTGAGCCATGGAAGACTCACTAAGATCGACTGGCAGGATGCACCTGGGCGAGAAAAGGACTGTGGTATCAAATGCAGTCACTGAGAGGCTTTCAAGGGATGAGCAATCCCCCATTATAGTGCCTAAAAGGAAAAAATCCATGTTTTTAACACAGTACTCATTCATATAGAATAATAAATTACAGTGTATTACGTGTCTCCTCAAATTATATTCGCTATCTTAATGAACATATTAGAGCTAATGGACATGTTGATTTTATTTCAGCTAATGACTGATCCCATACTCAGGGAGAAGAAGATCCTTAAGTCTGTGTTACATATATTAGAAGAAAGGTCACGGGACAATAACAGCATTGTCCGTCAAATGGCTGTAAGAGGCCTAGGCAATTTAGTCTATGGGGCACCTGAGAAGGTAAGATAGAATACTGAATACAATGCAGCATAACTAGAGAAACTAAAGGAAACAATTGCTCAGGATTTACAGAGGCCATGCACAATGCACTAGGCCAACTTCTGCTCTCTCATACCCCTGTAACCTCTTTGCAGTCAATACACAGCAGGTTTGTTCCCTTGGTAAGCTGGGCATAAGGAAACAATATGGACTTAATATGATCATATGTAAATGTATACTCCCAGGAATGAAGAGAGTGTAGGCTTTATTTCCAAGATGAGAGATTCTATTCCAGGAAACAGAGACACTAAAAAACTCAAATCATGATAGATAATCAGCTGAACGTAAGCGCCCAGTACAAAGCTGTGACCAAAAGAGCTGAGGTGATCCTCGGAGGCATAGACAGAGGGATTCTGAATAAGAATAAAGAAGTTATTTGACCTCTGCTTATGGCACTGGTGTGAGAACTGCTAGAATACTATGTCAGGATCATGCCTGCAATTCAAGAAGGATGCTGATAAATTGGAGAAGAGTCACAAGAATTTTCAAAGGGCTAGAAAATGTGCCTTTAGATTCAATGGGGGGGGGGGGGCAGGGAATGAAGCTAAACTAATTCAGACTGCTAGTAAGGCATACATTTTAATGGTAATTTTAATCATTGGAACCATTTACCAAGGGTTGTGGTGGGGTCTCTATCAGTAGCAACTTTAAAAACAAGATGGGCTGTTTTTCTAAAAGAGGTGCTCTAGTCAAACAGACATTATTTTGGGGAGGTTCTGTGTTGTGAAGGAGGTCAGACTGAATGATCACAATGGTCCCTTTTGGCCTTCAAATCTAAGTAATTAGAAATCTAATAGGGTTACATAGGTGTAATATGGCACAGAGTTTGGCTTATTGTAGCTAGTACCTGATGTAAAATATAGCTATAGGTCACTAGGGGGGCAGATGAAATTCCCACTGCTTCATAATTGCTAAAAAAAACATATTCGAAATGTGGTTAGTGGAAAGTGTTTTTTAATGTCATACGTCTGAACAGGTGAAAAAGTACAAGAAGTTTCTTCTGGAGGCACTGATCAGGACTTTAGAAGACACTTTCAGTTCTGAAGTCGTCGAAAGCATGAAGGCACTGGCCAAAGTCCTTAAGGAGCTGAAAGGGAAGGACATAGGTTCTTCCTTCAGAGACCTCACCACACAGATCCGGAAGTACTTCGATAATGTACGTGAACAGAAGCCTTCAACCCCAGTTCAGCTGACATTGATGAGGCTCCATTTACAATGCATGATGTGTCCTCACTGGGCATTGTTCATGTCAGAATGAAGTGATTTTAGGCCTTAGGGAAGAGATGTGTTTTATGGAGGAGCAGAGAATTAAGAAAATGAGGATGCCATCCCTGCTCCTTCAGTCTCACCCTTCTGTTCATCTTTATTTCCAATGAGAATGGCAAAGGAAGTATGAATACTAGATTAGGTAGCTGCATAACAAGGAAAATGGGCATACAGGGTGTAATAGACTGTTTTGGGCCTGCTCCATACGATTTTTATGTCAGATGGTTGAAATTATTCCATTTTGCAGAGAAGTTTGAGATTTCAAATTTTGGTTTTGTTCCTATTTGGGGGACACACCCCCCAGCCCAAATTTCAAAACTCTTTGTGAAACAGTAATACTATTCTCAACCCAGCTCTACTGGGAGCCTTGCCTGAGGGCAGTCTACTGGCAGACTATGCTGGAGACAGGGAACCTGGAAACACTGGGAATTAGAGGTGCCAGGGTGCACATTTCCTGGCTCCTTGTCAGCCTGCCAGACAGGCTGTTCTGAAGGTGAGGGCCAGGAAGCCCAAGATCCCAGTCAGCCTGCTAGATGGGTCACCAAGAAGCTGACCAAGTACCCCTACTTGGCTTCTGGAAGAATTTTGTCAAAATTGAACTGTCTTCAAAGTATTTTGATGAATCAACACATTTGGCCCAAACTTGATTAATTCCAGTTCTTTTAAACTTCTGTCGTTGGAATCACTCTACCCTAATGTAGAAGAGACAGCTGTGCTAGATACATGATGTGGTTATCTCTTCGTTACCAACCTGTGTGGCTTTCTTGGCTATAGGAGGACAACACTCTTCGTGCATTGGCCTTTGTCCTGTTTGGTATCCTGGCCGGCTCTGCAAAGAGAAAATGGAAGGACTATTTTGCCAAGCAGGTTAGACAGAGCTGGGTCACGCTTCTGCTGCACCTGCAAGATCCAAGCCCTGAGGTTTCAATGGTAAGAATGACAGTGACTTAATTACTAAGCAAAAAGAATCTTCCTCCTGATGCCAGGGGAGCTCTGCTATTCCTTCCCGCAGTGGAGACCTAAATTCTTCCCTCAGTTCATTGCCCTCCTTTTGAGTTAATCCCAGACAGGCTGGTCCTTAGCAGCCAGGGTTGTCTCACTGGAGTTCAGGATAGGTCATGGGTCTGATCCCAAGAGTTCATTCCTGCCTATCTCTGCACCCCACGTTCCTGCCTCCCCACAACAGAGGAAAGACCACAGCTATGCCTAGTGAAGCAGCTTTCATAGCTACATCCGTTCTGAAAAAACATTGCTGCTATCTCCAGTTTTCAGTATTATAAAATCATAGAACCATAGGTTTGGAGGAGACCTCAGGAGGTCACTGAGTCCAACCTCCTGCCCAAAACAGGACCAGCCTCAACTAAACAATCCCAGCCAGGGCTTTGTCAAGCTAGGACTTGAAAACTCTAGATTTAGAGGTTCCGTTGCCTCCCTAGGTAACCCATTCCAGTGCTTCACCACCTTCCTAGTAAAATAGTTTTTCCGACTATCCAACCTAGACCTCCCCCACTGTAACTTGAGACCATTGCTCCTCATTCAGTCATCTAGTACCACTGAGAACAGCCTCTCTCCATCCTCTTTGAAATCCCCCTTCAGGTAGTTAAAGCCTTCTATCAAAGCTCCCCTCACTCTTCTCTTCTGAAGACTAAATAATCCCAAATCCCTCAGCCTCTCCTTGTAAATCATGTGTTCCAGCCTCCTAATCATTTTTGTTGCCCTCCGTTGGACTTTCTCCAATGTATCAACATTTTTTAAGTAATGGGGTGCCCAGAATTGGATGCAATACTCCAGAAGTAGAATCCCTTTCCCCCTATTAAAGTCATGCTGGCATATTTTCTGTCTATTACTTCAGGGGAATCCCTTTTATTCTTGGGGTAGATGAGCAGTCAAGGACATGAGTTCCATTTGAATGAGCACAATACGTGTTATGGAACAATTCAATGGTGCAACCCTCTTTTTCAGGAGTGCAGAGCTACATTTCATCTCTGTGCCCCATTTTTGGGACTGAAGAGGCTCCAAACTATACTTAATGAGCATCTTAGTTGGAGAACCGAGCTGAACCCTGAGGAGCTCCAGATGGATATCTGCAGACACCTTGTGAGTGACCTATAGAATTATATGAGATTATTGACAGCATAGGCTTGTGGTGTAGAAGCAGGGGGAATGTGTGATGGGCAATGGAAGTATCTATGGGTATGTCTACGCTACAAAGTTAGTTTGAACTAACGGACGTTAGTTCGAACTAACTTTCATAGGCGCTACACTAGCGCTCCGTTAGTTTGAATTTAATTCGAACTAACGGAGCGCTTAGTTCGAACTAGGTAATCCTCATTCCACGAGGATTAAGCCTAGTTCAAACTTACTAGTTCGAATTAAGGGCTGTGTAGCCCCTTAATGCGAACTAGTGGGAGGCTAGCCCCCCCCCGGTTTCCCTGGTGGCCACTCCGGCCAACACCAGGGAAACTCGTATGCCCCCCTCCCGGCCCCGGACCCCTTAAAGGGGCACGGGATGGCTACGGTGCCCATGCCAGGTGCAAGCCTGCCAGCACCCAGCAGGCAGACCCTGCACCTGGTGCGGATCGAGCCACCCACCCGATGCCCCCCAGCCCTCCCCCTCTTCCCGGGACCAGGCTGGCGGGTCCTGGGAGCTTGCCCGGGACCGCAAAAGGCGGGCTCCCTCCTGGGCTAGTGCGGACATCGTGGACCTCGTCCACGATCTCCGCAGTAGGCACAGGAAGGTGGCCGTCTAGGGCAGGAGAGCTGCCAGCCTGGCCACCCAGGAGCAGGAGTGCATGAAAATCAAGGTGGTCCACTGAGACCCCCGACCCTGAGCCCTGAGCTTACAATGGCCATCCTGGGTCAGAACAAAGGTTCATCTATCCCAGTAGCCTGTCTGCCGACAGCGGCCAACCCTAGGGACCGTGGAGGGGATGGACCGAAGACAGTGACCAAGCCATTTGTCTCGTGCCATCCCTCTCCAGCCTTCCACAAACTTTGGGCAGGGACACCACTCCTACCCCCTGGCTAATACCACTCCATGGACCCAACCTCCATGGCTTGATCTCACTTCCCTTTAAACTCTGTTCTAGTTGTAGCCTTCACAGCCTCCTGCAGCAAGGAGTTCCACAGGTTGACTCTGTGCTTTGTGAAGAACAACTTTCTGTTACTAGTTTGAAGCCTGTTACCCATTCCTTTCCTTTGGTGTCCTCTAGTCCTTCTTTATGGGAACTAATGAAGAACTTTTCTGTATGCACCCTCTCCACCCAACTCCTGGTTTTAGAGACCTCTATCCTGTCCCCCCTCCGTCTCCTCTTTTCTAAGCTGAAAAGTCCCAGTCTCTTTAGCCTCTCTTCATATGAGACCTGTTCCCAACCCCTGATCATTTTAGTTGCCCTCCCCTCTGCCACCCTCTCTCTTCCCCTCTCCCACCCCCTTTTCCCAGTCTCCCCCAGTTTTGTTCAATAAAGACAGATTCCATTTTTGAACACAATTGTCCTTTATTTTGTACATCAAGAAGAGGGGCTAGGGAAGGGTAAGTGGAAGGAGTTGAGGGCGGAATGGGGTACGCGCCCCCGATGGGGAGGACTGGGCTGGCTCTGCGGGCTTTTGTGGTGGAAGCTCTCCTGCAGCCCCCCAATTGCCCCATCTCCCCAGATGGCAGGCTGCGGCAAGTGCAGCCGGTCTGATGGCCAAGTGCTGTGATGTGCCCAGTGTGGGCACTCCGGGCACTCCAAGCCAAGACTGCTTTGCAAGCGGGGCACCCCTGAGAACTGTCTGTCCGGCGTGGGGGTTGGGACCCTTTAAGCACAGCCCTCGGCTAGCCTGAGACAGCATCTCCACGCTCTTAGTCCTCCTCTGATGTCCTGCCGGCACTGCTTCCGGCCATCCTTAAGCCCGGTTCAGGGTCCACTTAATGTGGACATGCTAGTTCGAATTAGTAAAACGCTAATTCGAGCTAGTTTTTTAGTCTAGATCCGTTAGTTTTAATTAGCTTAGTTCGAATTAAGTAATTCGAACTAAGTTAGTTCGAATTAACGTTGTAGTGTAGACGTACCCTATTAGAGTGGGATACAGGACTGAGGGTGAGAGGAATGTAAATCTGCCATAGATTCCCACTTTCCCCACTTCTACACAGCCTCCTGTCCTTTCTTTTATTTACTTGTTTAAATTAAAAAAAAAGTCTGAGTGAGTCCAATAACTGACAGCAGTGGCAAGAGGAACACAGACTGTTTACTTGTGGTTTGTAAAGGCATGTGTTGGCAGTCAAAGGGCATTTCTAGCCAGAGAGAGCTCATGTGTCCCTGATTTTCTCTAGGCCAAAGAGAAGGCTGAGCTACTGGAGAACTTTTACAAAAGCACCATCACATACTTCTGCAGCAGCTGGGAAGAGATCCGGGCAGTTGCAGCCAAGTTAGCTGGTGAGAGAAAGTGTGCCGTGTCCCTTTTGGTATTCCCTTTGAGGTAGACAGAAAAAGTCCCTGTGTGCAGCACTGAGCTACTATTAATCTCTCCGTGCTGTGACTTCTCATGCATAAATGGAGATGTTAATGTTCTCCTACTTCTCCAGTGTGGTGTTAGGAGGAATTTGTAATTTGCAATAGAATGCTTTGAGATGGCGCAGTCATTTAGTAGCAGAGGCTGGCACACTGTCACGTAGGGTATGTTTATTCTCCGATCAAACTAGTGTGCTAAAAATAGAGTAGCTGTGGCAGGAGTAGCAGGAGGGGTTAACTATTCCAAGGATGATCCCATCCAAACCCAAAAGTCTGTTCTCAAGGTGGCTAGCTCCTCCGACTGCTTCTGTCATCTGACCTGCACTCTATTTTTAGTAGTCAGAGTTAGTGTGGACTCAAACTATAGACCTAAGCTCAGTGTTGTTGACTGTTCCTTACTGGTGCTTCATCACTGGGAGGTAGGCAGGCCACCGCCACACAGTGCCTGCTGTTGCAGGTTCCTGATTGCCTTGCCCAGGAAGCACTAGATTCCTCCCCTTTGGCCCTGTGCCATCCTTTCCTTAGCACACCCATGCAAGCCAGGCAAGCATTGTGGCCTAATTAATTTATCCATGTGAGATCCTTGCTTAGTACGCACTTATTCCTGGCCCCAGCCCTTTGTTCACACCACTAGATTAATACACTATCCTAGTATATCTCCACTAACTGACAGCAGTGGCAAGAGGAACATAGATTGTTTAAAGCAAATGAGGTTTTATGTAAACATTCTTAATTTTTTTCTCTTCTTCTCTTCAGTGTGGACGCTAAACTTTTCTAGTATTTTCTTGCCTACAGCTCACCTTAGACCCACAATAGAAGCCAAAGGGCCAATGTTATCACCTTGCACTTAACAAGAGAAGGTTTTTTATTGATGTTTATTTTACACTGCTTATTTAGGCATCATCCTGGAACATACGGACACCAAGAATATGAAATGGCTGGACATGGAACATCTGTTGACCTGTAAGTAACAAATACAGGTGAAATCCTATTCATTAGTGAGTTATAAAGAAATTTAGCTGACAAGCAAGCAGTAACTGATACCACAGGTGTGAAGTGCATCAGCCACACATCAAAGGACAGATTCAGCTTTAGTCTGCTCTGAAAGAGGTACGTCTACACTACAGCGTTAATTCAAGTTAACTTAATTCGAAATAGTTAATTTGAATTAAGCTAATTCGAATTATGTATCTATACACAAAACCTATTTCAAAATAGCATTTTGTTATTTTGAAATAGCGCGTCCACACTGAGTGGACCCTGAACCGAAGTTCAGGCTGGCCGGAACCAGTGCTGGCAGGGCATCAGGTTAGGACATAGTGTGTGGGGCTGCTGCCTCAGGCTAACTGAGCTCCGTGCTTCACGGGACCCTACCCCCACCCCGAACAGACAGTTCTCAGGGTTCCCCGCTCGCTTGTCTACCCCGATGAGGGAGAGCAAAGCAGTCCTGTCTTGGAGTGCCCTGAGTGCCTGCACTCGGGACACCACAGCACTCGGCCACATGGAGCCAGAGCTGCCCCTGGGCACACCGGTGCGTCTCGTAGGGTTGTTGCCATCAGCCCAGCTGCACTTGCTGCAGGCTACCGTCCGGGGAGTCCATCGGGGGGCTGTCAGGATCCAGGAGGCCCTGCAGGAGAGTGTCCACCCCGAGGAGCCCTCAGAGCCACCCCGGTCCTCCCCACCGGGGGCTCGTGCCCCATTCCTCCCTCACGTCCATCTACTTACTCCTCCCTAGCCTCCCTTCCTGATGTCAAATAAAAGACATGTATGTTCAAAAATAGAAACTGGGTTTATTGAACAACAGGGTGAACCTCTGGGGAGACTGGGGAAAGGAGGTGGGAGAGAGGAATAGAGTGGGTGGGAGAGGGGAGGGTGAAACCTGGGAGGAGGAAGTTGGAAGGGAGAAGCAAAGGGAAGAAGGGGGAAGGGAAGATCAGGGCCCAAGGTTGGGGGTCTCACCGCACCAACTTGATTGTCATGCAAACCTGCTCCTGGGTTCGCATGTGGCCTTTGGTGGCCAGGCTGGCAGCTATCCTGCCATTGACGGCCGTGTTCCTCTGTCTAGTGCGGAGATCATGGATGCTGGGGCATCCCTCCCAAACCTGAATAAGGTCCATGATCTCCACCCTGGACCAGGAAGGCACCCGCCTTCTCCAGCCCCTGTCAGGCTCCTGGGTGCTGGCAGACTGCTCCTGAGGAGCAGTGGAGGGTTGGCTGCCAGTGCCTTGCTGGCTCACGTTTTGTGGCTACTGGCTCAGGGGCCCCGGTGGCCACTGCTGGCTCTTGGCTGGTAGGCTTGGATCTGGCACGGGCCAGGGTCTATCCCTTTAATGGCTCTGGGGCCAGGGGGAGAGGAGAGGAAGTTTTCCTGGTTGTGCCCAGAGTGGCCACCAGGGCTCCCTGGGAAGGGCTGGAGGCCCCCTATTTTGAATTAATTGTCTACACAGCACTTAATTTGAAATAGCTATTTCAAATTTGGTGTTACTCCTCGTAGAATGAGGTTTACCAAATTTGAATTAAGCGCTCTGCTATTTCGAATTAATTTCGAAATAGCGGTTTGCATGTATAGATGCTATTAAAGTTAATTCAAAATAACAGCTGTTATTTTGAATTAACTTTGCGGTGTAGACGTACCTGGAGGAAACTGCAGCCAGTGTGATATAAGTCAGTGCATCTCCTGGCTACCCTGGCAATGCCTCTTCCCAACCTGTGTGATCCACTCTTTGGGCTCCATCGGCTCCCTGGGAGCCACTTTTTGCTACCCCAAACTCCACACCATCAGATTTATTTCTGTCAGGAGATGTAAAATAACTTAAAAGCAGAAGCTATTGAGTCAATGGAGCACCTTCCAATTGGATGAGTTTCTGGTAGGGTCAGGGTCTCCCCTCTCCCCCCTCCTCCATCTCAGTTTGGAGCTTGGAAGGATCCCAATGGAGGAACCTAAAGCTTTGTTTGTACAGAGAGCTTCTGTAGCTTGGTACTCACTGGTACTAAATCTCCAGCTACTGCAGGCATAGGTGACTATATGAAAAGTGAGTCATATTCTCTGTAATTCCAGCTCTCCAGGTCCTACAGAATGACCCAAGTCCCATTGTCCAGCTGGTGGCAACTCAGGTCCTAAGAGACATCTGACCTGGATGAGTGCTCGGGGAAAGAAGCACAGACAAATAGAAGAAAGAGCTCCTGCTTCTGTTTCCAGCTTGCACATCATATACTTGGGTGGGAAGCTAGACTGAACGCTATATCTGCTAGCTGTCTATGGGGTAGGGGAGTAGTATAAGGGCCCTACCATCAATCAAACATTAGCCCCGCCCCCTGACCCTGGAAGTCCCCCCCCGACTCCCCGGAAGTCCCTTCTCCCTTGTCACTGGCAGTCCCGCCCCTGGAGGGTAGTACATCCGGGTCGAGAGGGACAGGTGACCGGAAGTAAAAAAGGATGTCATGTGACCCCGGTTAGGCCCGTCCCCTGTCACCGGAAGTCCCGCCCTTGGGGGTAATACATCCGGGGTCAAGAGGGGCAGGTGACCGGAAGTAAGGGGTGTCATGTGACCCCTCTAAGGACTTGCCCCTCCTCCCTCTACCAATCAGGAAGGGCTTTCCCCGTAGGAACGCCCCGCGAACCGCTTTGACCAATCGGGGGGCAGTTCCGGGAACGGATGACCCGCCCAGAAGTGGGTCGTGTGACCCCTCTAAGAACTCACCCCGCCTTCCTCCACCAATCAGGAGGAGTTTTTTCCCTGTAGGACCGCCTCGTGAACTGCTTTGACCAATCGGGGGGCAGTTCCGGGAACGGATGACCCGCCCAGAAGTGGGTCGTGTGACCCCTCTAAGAACTCACCCTGCCTCCCTCTACCAATCAGGAGGGTTTTTTTCCCTGTAGGACCGCCCCACAAATCGCTTTGACCATTCGGGGGGTGCAGTTCTGGGACCCGTTGACCAGACCGGAAGCTGGTCGTGTGACCCCTCTAAGAGCTTCCCGTGACACCCTCTGTCAATCAGAGCATAGCACTTCCCCATAAGTTCTAGCGCCACACAAAAGAGGCCATCTTGTTCCAAGATACAGCTAGGACACCGCAGCGGCACGCCCACGCTGTCTGAGCACGTTCCGCTCAAGCAGAGGCGGCAACAATACCTGCAAGAGTGGTCATGACTGTATACTGTGTGGCAAAACTCACAATAATTTTTCGCTCCGAACAACTTTTTCACATCCAGAACCCCATAGTAATGCTCATCTCCGCCAAGCGCCGCGCGCCCGGGGCCGGCGCGCCCCCCCGTGCAAGCGCCACGCGCTATGTGCCCAGGGCCAGGTCAGCCCCGAGCACCTGGCGGGTGCATGCAAATGCCCCTGCGGGCGCCATAGCGCCTGTGGGCACCGTGTTGGGGACCACGGACCTACGGCAATAACAGTATTTAATAAGATTTCCAAACACAGTTCAGCACATAGGCCCTGGAGCTTGCAGTTTATACCCTCTGGAGTCCAAGTCAAACAGTCATGGTACCGCTGGGCTGGCGCATTTATGACACAACCCTCACAGTCCTCAAAAAGCTTTTCCCTAAGACAGTGACTAAGGACGGTATAAACACTAATGCGTACAATAGAGCGCATAACTTTTTTACGCTTATGATGTGGCACTGGCTCAACTAGGTCAATGCACAGCCACCTCCTGAATTCTTCATGGCCGTCATCCTAGGCGTTCTCTTCAATGCTTTGTATCGGTGTTGAGCAAAAACAAGGTGGGCCCGGTTCGTCTTCCTCGTCCGATGCAATGCTGTCCTGGGTCTGACGGTCAGCTAGAAAGGCATCGTCAAGCTGTCAAAAGATTGCCAGAAAGAAATAATGTAAGACGCTCTGGTCATTTTTTTTTTAAAGTTTACAAAATCCCGGATTCCTAACCCCATGATGCCCCAACTTCGATCTTTCATTTACCTATTTGGCTTCTTTTCCATGCGTCTTGTCCGACTCCTGGGAGCCATGGGCACCTTCTTCCTCCAGGCTATCTAGCTTGTCTGGCTGCATCGTGAGCGGTTGGGTTTCGGTGTCAGATATTGATGTATCCATCAGCGGGTGGGTCAAAGGGCTCCCTTCAACTTCTCCTTCCTCCTCGGAACTGTCGCTGATGTAGCGCTTTCTTCTCGGCACCAAAACAAAGTTGGTGAAAGAAGCCATGTTTCCGCTCAGCGTTTGCACGCTCTCTGAAACACGCGCTCTTGGAACAAGATGGCCTCTTTTGTGTGGCGCTAGAACTTACGGGGAAGTGCTATGCTCTGATTGGCAAAGGGTGTCACGGGAAGCTCTTAGAGGGGTCACACGACCCGTCTCCGGTCTGGTCAACGGGTCCCGGAACTGCACTCCCCGGATTGGTCAAAGCGATTTGTGGGGCGGTCCTACAGGGAAAAAACCCCTCCTGATTGGTAGAGGGAGGCAGGGCGAGTTCTTAGAGGGGTCACACAACCCACTGCTGGGTGGGTCATCCGGTCCCAAAACTACCCCCCGATTGGTCAAAGGGGTTCGCGGGGCGGTCCTACAGGGAAAAACCCCCTCCTGATTGGTGGAGGGAGGCGGGGCAAGTTCTTAGAGGGGTCACACAACCCACTGCGGGGCGGGTCATCCGGTCCCAGAACTGCCCCCCCGCTTGGTTAAAGCGGTTCGCGGGGCGGTCCTACAGGGGAAAAACCCTTCCTGATTGGTTGAGGGAGGCGGGGCGAGTCCTTAGAGGGGTCACATGACACTCCTTACTTCCGGTCACCTGCCCCTCTTGACCCCGGATGTATTACCCCCAAAGGCAGGACTTCCGGTGACAGGGGACGGGCCTAACGGGGGTCACATGACACCCGGTCAGCTGTCCCTCTTGACCCGGATGTACTACCATCCAGTGGCCGGACTTCTGGTGACAGGGGAGAAGGGAATTCTGGCGGTCAGGGGGCGGGACTTCCGGGATCAGGGGGCAGGGCTAACGTTTGATTGATGGTAGGGCCCTTATACTACTTAGGGGATTCCACATGCCGGGGGAATTCACTAAGGGTGGCTTTAATTGGCATTTAAGCATCTAACTGTGGATTTTGGTGATTTCCTTTAGATATCCAGGGCCTTTAACTGTGCTTGTATTGTCCAGTCTCATAAGTTGCTGAGTGTCCTCAAACTCCCTCTGATGATATTGGGAGTTCAGAACACTCTGCCCTTCAAAGAAGGTACTCAGCAGATATCATTCGTCCTCCAAATTTAGAGGCTATGATCCTCCACCTCATAGAAAAAGTTTCCTGAATAGTTAGGTTTCTAGTCTCTCTCAGCACTTTACTCTTGCCCTCCTGGGTTCTGGGCCTATGAGGAGTCACCAGACAACAGTTAGCAAAGGAGGGTAAAAGGCTGAGGGGGTCTGGGATATCATTGTCTGTGGTTCTCAATGGGGAGAGAATCTTCCTGTGATGGCTGAATATGGGAAGGGGATCAGTGTTTTCCCCTGTTGAATTGACACTTTCTGATAATTCACTATATTAGGTAATAGGAGTTCCCCTAATCTTGTGGTGTTTCCTGTTTTGGAGATTGTTTTCCATTCCATATCCAGCAGCTTAATCCCAACCCATATTATTATATTTATTAAGGGGCATTGTACAAATGCTGATGACTCTTTAAGTTTATTTCTCAGGTGCTGGCCATGCTGTGTCTCACAAACAGTCACCTGTAAATAACCCTCCCCTGTAAATAATATAGTGTTTGTATTTACTGTGCACATGTTTCCAATTAAACTCTTTGAAGTATCTGTTTCAATTACTCAGGGGCCTGATTTCTTCTTTCAGAGTATGTCTACACTACAGCATTATTTCAAAATATCTTATTTCGAAATAGCGCGTCTACACACAAAATGCATTTTGAAATAGCGTTTTGCTATTTCGAAATAGCGCGTCCACACTGAGTGGACGGTGAATCGCATTTAAGGCCGGACAGAATCAGGTCCGGCAGGGCATCAGGTCAGGAGTTACTTTGTGTGGCTGCTGCCTGAGGCTGTCTGAGGCCTGTGCTTAAAGGCACCCCCTTGGACAGCCAGTTCTCAGGTTTCCCTGCTTGCTTGCCTACCTCCATGAGGGACAGGAAACCATTTTGTCTCTGTGTGCTCTGGTTGCCTTCACTCGGGACATCACAGCACTCTGCAACGTGAAGCCAGAGCTGCCCCTGGGCACTCTGGTGCTTTTCGTGGACGCGTTGCTGCGGACCTGTCTGAACTTTCTGCAGGCTGCCATCTGAGAGGTCCATCAGGGGGCTGTCAGTATCCAGGAGGCCCTGCGGGAGAGCTTCCATCCTGAGGAGCCCTCAGAGCCTCTCTGGTCTGCCCCACTGGGGGCTTGTGCCTCATTCCTCCCTCACGTCCTTCCACTTACCTCTCCCTCAGCCCCCTTCCTGATGTCAAATAAAATACACGTATTTTCATGAACACAAACTATCTTTATTTAACAAAACCCCGGGGGAGAGGGGGGAGAATGAAACTCTGGTGAGACTGGGGAAAGGAGGCGGGAGAGAGGAGAAGAGAGGGGGGGAGAGGGAAGGGGGAAAACTTGGGGGGAGGAAGCAAGGGGAAGAAAGGGGAGGGGAAGGTCAAGGCTCAGGGTTGGGGGGCTCTCCAGACCAACTTGATTTTCATTCAAACTTGCTCCTGGGTTCACATGTGGCCTTTAGTGCCACGCTGGCAGCTATCCTGCCATTGACGGCCGCATTCCTCTCTCTAGTGCAGAGATCATGGACATTGGGGGCAATCCCCCCAAACCTGAATAAGGTCCATGATCTCCACCCTGGACCAGGAAGGTGCCCGCCTTCTCCAGCCCCTGTCAGGCTCCTGGGAGCTAGCAGACTGCTCCTGGCGAGTGGTGGAGGGCTGGCTGCCAGTCTTTGCTGGCTCATGTTTGGGGGCCACTGGATCAGGGGTAGTGACTGCTGGCTCTGGCCTGGCAGGCTTGGAACTGGCACAGACACTGTGGCCAGAGTCAACCCCTAAAGGCTCCGGGGAGGGAGGAAGGAGAGGAGTGATCTTGGTTGAGGCTGGAGTGGCCACCAGGGCACCCTGGGAAGTGTCAAAGTCAGACAGGACTCACAGATTTAGCAGACTGCTCTGTTTATTTCAGCAAAGCTTTGCTAAAATGCATTCAGAAAATGTGAGTACCATACAAGGTTCAAACCCCTTGATTTTATACAGTCAAAAGGCCAAGTTAACAAGATCAAAGGGTGTGGCAAAACTTCACATTATTAGTGTGGTTAAGTATCTTCATTTCAATATCAAGCACACAGCAATCTCCTGGCTATATCTCCCTGATTATCTAGAATTGCTTTCTGTCTAACACCTAATGTTTCTCTTCCTGTTAAACTCAGGCCCAAATTGGCTAGCACCTTGATCTGCATACCTACAATCAATATTAACATACTTTTCTTCTTCCTCTTAAAAGACAAACAGAATTCCTTCAACTTATTCAATTATTACAGTACAATTCATCTTTCTCCTACAGTATAATTCTTTCTACTTTCACAATCCCTCCTTTTGGTCAAGCCTCGCCTATGACCAACAATTACTGGGTTCCTTGCATTAACCGTTCTTTGTCTTTTTGTTCATTAGTGATATTTAAAAGCATCAGATTAGCACTCTGGTGAGGGGACATGTCTGTGACATGTCTTGCACAGTTTTGGATACAACAGGAGATTAACTGAAAACATACAAAAATTATTAAGATTCCAAATAGGATAGTCAGGGCTTCCTGAAACAACCAGTTTCCTATGCCAGAGAAATTGGACAAGTTACTTAGCCATTTTCACAGGGAACTTGGCTCTTCGTTGGAAAGGTATGCAATCTTTTTTAAGTCGCTAGCGCGATCTATTCTATCATTGGTGTTGTCTGGTATATATACACAACATTCTTTGTCAATGAGAGAACAGGTCCCTCCTTTTGCTGCCAGCACTATATCCAATGCCTGACGGTTTTGGAGGACCACTTGTCTGATCGCTCCTGTTTCTTTGGCCAGGGCCCTTAAACTTTTTCCAGTTTCATTTTCCATGATTTTAACTACTGTTTGTAACCTCAGAAGCCTTTTTGCATGATGTATTACTCCCCCAAGTGGGTCAAAGGAACCACCAATAGCCTCTTCCCAAGTTAAAGGGCTTATGTGATTCACATACCATTGGGCATCCGACAAGTCCCTTCTTTTTCGCCTAAAATTACGGAGGCGTTCTCATGGGAAGGACTCTAACACTCGGAATTGTGGGAAGAGTTGGGCGGGATAACAGATACCTGACCAGTTAACTGGTAATGTGGTATAGGCCTTTGTTCCACAGACCCAATGATGCCCTATCAAAGCCGGGAAGGGTCGGTTGCACCCCTTTGCCATATAGGTGTCTACAAAGGAGGAGTAATATCCCCCGAAGGGCACACGGTGATTCTCCTTACGGGGAGTGGTGTTATTTGCATGGCATTAAAGATTGTACTGATGTTACAATATGCTGGAGACAACTGCTCCTCCCCAGATTCAGCCCCGTCCCATTACACACCAAACACCAGTGACCTTTTTTCTCCTCCACACTTATCCGTTTAGATACATTTATTCCCACAATTATTCCCACTGCTTCCCAAGTGTCATTACTGTTCCATGTCTTGTTAAACGGGTGAGGCCTGGGGAATTAAGTGGGATTGCCAAGACAGGAACCAGCTTGTGAGTGGGATGGAATGTGGCTGCAGACCCAGCAATTAGAGATATTAAGGGTCTGAGCGATCCATACTTGCTGGTGGATAAAAGAATTGTCATTGTCATTGTGGATTCCCCAGATCTTAAGACACCAGTGGCCGAGGAACAGGCCCCACCAGAGGCACATGTTGGAGGCAAGACCCTTTTGGTTCTGACAACCTCCACTGAGGGACCCGCAGTTACGGTTTTATGTCCACCAGGCAGCAGGCGCTAGGCTCACTACTGCTTCTTCTTGGGCCTTGCTTTTGGTCCTCATCTGCTTCAGGCAATCCTTACGCGAACGTAGGTTGTAAGGTATTGCAGGCTGTTCCTCTACGTCTTCTTCTGGAGTCAAAATTGACTCTGCATGGTCCTGAGGTGATGATTGGTCCGCTGGGGATGGTGCCTTCTTACACTGCGAAGCCTGTATCCATGCTGCGATGCCGGATAACTTAACAGCCGTCTGGGCAGTGAGCAGCACCTGATGCAGGCCCTTCCACCGGGGTTCCATGGCGTGTTTTCGTTGGTGGTGTCGTACGTAGACCCAATCACCTGTCTCGAGAGTGTGGCAGGCATCCGAGGTGGGTTCCGTCGGCCAGGCGGCTCGAACCTGTGAATGGAAGTGACTTACAGCTTGCATTAGTCCCTTGCAGTACTGAAGGAGTGTACTGTGAGTCAAGTTCAAGTCTGAGACTGGAGTAATGGTAGCCATTGTTCACATAAACAATTTCAAAAGGACTTAATTTATGTCTTTGGGATGGTAGGGACAGTGCAGCAGGTGTGTGACATGTAACACACGATCCAGGTGCTGAACAAGTTGTTCAGTAAAACGTGTACCCCGGTCACTGGACAGAGTGGCAGGAGTTTCTTTGGCAGGCATAATATGATTTAACAAACATTTGGCAACAGACAGCGAATCAGCTTTGCGACAAGGAAAGACTTCAATCCAACCCGAAAATAAGCATACCATAACCCAAATAAATTCATATAGTTGACACACAGGCATTTGTACAAAATCAAGCTGCCAATGCAAGAACAGTGCTTGGGGCAGGCCCCAGAACCCTTGAGCTACCTTTACAGGTTTGCCAACATTGTAGCTTTGGCAAGTGGTACAGGCGGCACAGTGGTGAGCTGCAAAAGAGCTGAAATGGGGGGCCCAACATTCTGCCTTAGTTACAGCAGAGATCATACCCTCCTTTCTGACATGCGAAACGCCGTGTAGCAGGGCGGCCAGAGCTGGGTAGAGCGAAAAGGGGGCCACAAAGGCACCAATAAGGGGGCGCCAAAGGGAATCAGGGTGTAGAGAGCAACCCCGGGCGACCCAGGAGTCTTTTTCTGTTTCTGAGGCAGAGTCTTGGAGCAGGGTGACTTTAGAAAGGGACTGCGGTGGTACAGAAACAGAAAGGGAACCGAGAAACGCACCTGGGGAAGGTTCTATGGCAGCATTACCCTTAGCAACATCAGTATCTGCTGTGGAGTGACCAGGGCACTTAACAATAGCTAATGCAGATGGGAGTGCATACAGGAGAGCAGCAATGTAGGGGCCATTCTTGATAGGGGTACCAGCAGAGGTAAGGAAACCCCGAGCTTGCCAGAGGGTGCCAAAGTCATGTACAACCCCAAAAGCATATCGAGAATCAGTATAAATGCTGGCGGAGCGTCCCTCAGCCAGAAAGCAAGTGCGGGTTAGGGCAACTAGTTCAGCGACTTGTGCTGAGGTCACAGAAGGGAAAGGCGCAGCTTCTAGGGTTTCAGAGAGTGATACCACAGCGTATCCTGCGAGGAGACGACCTTGGCTATCTCTAAAGCAGGAACCGTCAGTGAATAACACAAGGTCGGAGTTAGAGAGAGGGACATCAGAAAGGTCGGGGCATGAGACGGTGACAGCAGAGACACTTGCAAGGCAGTCGTGGGGTTCACCGTCATTAGCCAGAGGAAGGAGAGTGGCAGGGTTCAACTGAGAACAGCACTTTATGGTGATATGCGAAGCTGAAAGCAGTAAAAGTGAGGCGGGCGGAGGAAAGGTGAGCTGTATTACATTGTAGCAGGAGAGTATCTATAGAGTGAGGGACCATGAGAGAAACAGGAGAGCGGAGGACAAGGGACTCAGACATTTCAATTAGGCGTGCCGCGGCAGCCACAGCACACAGACAGGGGGGTAGACCTTGGGCAACAGGATCCAAGGTGGCAGAGAAATAAGCTACTGGACGATTTTTGCCACCATGCTCCTGAGTAAGAACCCCAAGTGCACAACCAGATTGCTCGTGGCAGAAAAGGGTAAAGGCTTACAGTAGTCAGGTAACCCTAAGGTGGGGGGGGCAGTGAGAAGCACTAAAGAGTCAGTTTCTGAGGCAGATAATGAAGGGGAACAGAGGAGTAGATCATTTACACATTGGACCAATGTGGACCCAGAGGGGAAGACCAGGTTAACAAGGTCTTTGGCTAATGCTTGGGAAAAGTAAGACGGGCTTTCTGTGTACCCCTTGGGAAGCATACTGCTGCTCCTTGTAAGAAAAGGCAAAAAGATACTGGAACTTAGGGTGAACCGGGACAGAAAAGAAAGCAGAACACAAATCAACAACAGTAAAATGAGTTGCATCTGGCAGGATAGAAGCCAGATTGGTTGCTGGGTTAGGGATTACAGGAAAGGTGGGTACAACAATGCAGTTAATAGCTTGAAGATCCTGAACAAACCGCCATGATTTACCATCAGCTTTTCGAACTGGGAGGATAGGAGTGTTACAGGGGCTGGAATAGGGGACAATAATGCCTTGTTCCCACAGGGTGGATATGACCGGAGCTGAAACCTCTAAATCCCAAAAACCCGGTGCCACAACCCCTTCTCCGACCTTATCCCCATTCTTGGTACCCTCCCCGTTCCCAGTACTGTCTGCCCTGCCCTGAATAATGCTGTATTTGCAGAGCTATCAACTTTT
Source organism: Pelodiscus sinensis (assembly GCF_052426305.1). Classification (NCBI taxonomy): domain Eukaryota; kingdom Metazoa; phylum Chordata; order Testudines; family Trionychidae; genus Pelodiscus; species Pelodiscus sinensis. Next base: position 18,447,045 of record NC_143069.1, on the reverse strand, counting down.
GTGAGGACTGCTTCTCTTTCCTTTTAGAGTGCAGTGGCAATGCTCTGCCACTGCTTGCAATTTGTCCATGGTCTTGGCCTCCCATCCAACACTTATTTGCTTTAACATACTGCTAATAGCAGATAAGAGGCTATTAACAAACGCATGCGCCAGGGCGCCCTGTCCATTTTTACCTGGTTGCTGTACCCCAAAACCCCCCCCAAAAAAACCAAACAAACAAAAAAAACCATCAGTCAGTCTGTGTGATAGTTGCCCGGGTTTTTTTTTTTTTTCTTTGTTGCTGTTTACGGGGTTATAAGTAGCTTACACAGTTGCAGGAGGTCTGCTTCAGAGGGTTCATAGGCATTGCACACTAGCAAAATTCCTCTGCAAATTTGGTAGGGTTTTCCTGGGGCTTTGGAAAACCTTTTAAAATCGAGTGGAGCTCCGTGTGGGCCAAGGGTTTATAGCTTCAAGTAGGACCGGTCTGAGTCTTCTTGGAGGACGGGGTAAAGGGAAGCGCTCGATCTGGTGGTGGGAGAGGAGGTTTCCAATAAAGCTTTTTCTTATAATTAGAATTTTTAAGGGAGGCGAGCTTCGATTCAGTTCATTTAAGATTTGCCTCGTCCCACCACTGCATGAAGCTATCTACCTCTCCTCTAGCCAATTTAGTTTTTGGGAAGGCCAAGTTTGTCTTTTAAGACGTCCACTTGGTCTTTGTTCCAAGATCCTAACAGTGGCCACTGAGTTTTGGGATCCCCCCAGAGTCAATCTAGATCATTTTTCCAGAAATTTACAGGAGTCCGGACCCTTTCTAAAATATATAAACTGAGCCAGGGTCCCTTTAGGGAACTATCCCTGCTTAGATGTCTAGTTACCCATACAGGAGGACTTCATACACCAATCACACAAGGAGGAAATTCGGGTTCGTCAGAGCGGTGCCCAGTGCAACACACAAAAGAAGCCCACAGGCTACTGCCTCAATCGCCCTTGCGTTCACTCCAAGGATTTTATCCAAGGTGCGGTGCGGCTGCGATTGTGCAGATTCCAGTCACACAGACCGCGGGGACAGGAGCCCCTTGGTCGGCCAGTCCCTGGACAGGGATGGCTCCCAGACTCACTCACACCACAGGGAAGACGGATAGACACAGAGACAAGACAGTCCTCAGTCCGGACAAAATAATTACCTGACCAGAGTCCTGATGTTAGATCCCGGGATCCCTACCAGAACAGAGCAGGAACCAACAGGTTCGATGGCGTAGACTTCGCTGTGGTTGTGCACCTTTCCGTTCTGGTGGAGGACCGCTCGGGCCAAATGCCCAGGTGCCGGCTACCACGGTCATCCTGCAAAACAGTCAGGGATCACACAGCCTCAGCGAAGACGGTTGCCATCTCAGTGGGACCTCCAAATTGTCAAAGTCAGACAGGACTCACAGATTTGGCAGACTGCTCTGTTTATTTCAGCAAAGCTTTGCTAAAATGCATGGAGAAAATGTGAGTACCATACAAGGTTCAAACCCCTTGATTTTATACAGTCAAAAGGCCAAGTTAACAAGATCAAAGGATGTGGCAAAACTTCACATTATTAGTGTGGTTAAGTATCTTCATTTCAATATTAAGCACACAGCAATCTCCTGGCTATATCTCCCTGATTATCTGGAATTGTTTCCTGTCTAACACTTAATGTTCCTCTTCCTGTTAAACTCAGGCCCAAATTGGCTAGCACCTTGATCTGCATACCTACAATCAACATTAACATACTTTTCTTCTTTCTCTTAAAAAGACAAACAGAATTCCTTCAACTTATTCAGTTATTACAGCACAATTCATCTTTTTCTTACAGTATAATTCTTTCTACTTTCACAACTTTGACCACCAGGGTCTGAAGCCCCACAGACAGGGGCCACGGATGGGGAGGGGGAGAGGCAAAGGGGGCAGTTGTCTCGGGAGCTGATGATTTAAAAGGGTCCAGGCCTCTGGGTCACTGTATCGACTATTATAGCAGCCGCCACTGCCAGAGACCCGGGCAAATGAAATCAGTCCTAGAGCTCTGTCTGGTGCAAGGTGGGTGGCGCTAAGGCCTGATTGGCCCTCGCCTTGCCCCTCCTACCTTTAGCTTTGCCCCTTTGAGGGGGTCTAGAGCCTTGCCCCTTTGAGGGGGTCTTGAGCCGACCCCCTCCCATACATTACCCAGGGCCCGACAACGTCTGTCACCAGCCCCGTTGACATGAATGTGCCCCAAATCCCTCAGACCCAGTACAGTCCCCCCTCCTTCCCCCCCCCGGATCCTTAATTCTTCTCTTGTCATCTGATTGCTTCAAGCATTGTTACAGGCTGGGGACCGACTGGCTAAGCAGCAGTTCAGCAGAAAAGGACCTGGGTATTCCAGTGGATGAGAAGCCGGAGATGAGTCAACAGGGTGGCCTTGTAGCCAAGAAGGCTAATGGCATATTAGGGGGCATTAGGAGGAGCATTGCCTGCAGATCCAAAGAAGTGATTATTCCCCTTTATTCGGCTCTGGTGAGGCCACATCTGGAGTATTGTGTCCAGTTCTGGGCCCCCAACTACAGGAAGGATGGGGACGCATTGGAGGGGGTCCAGGGGAGCTTGACCAAAATGATTCGGGGTATGGAGCACATGACCTATGAGGAGAAACTGGGGGATTTGGGTTTGTTTAGCCTGCAGAAGCAAAGAGTGAGGGGGGATTTGATAGCAGCCTTCAACTTCCTGAAGGGAGGTTCCAAAGAGGATGGAGAGAGGCTGTTCTCAGTAGTGAGGGATGGCAGAACACGGAACAGTGGTCTCAGGTTACAGCGGGGGAGGTCTAGGTTGGATATTAAGAAAAACTATTTCCCTAGGAGGGTGGGGAAGCGCTGGGCTGGGTTCCCTAGGGAGGTGGTGGAATCTCCATCCCTAGAGGTTTTTAAGTCTCGGTTTGACAAAGCCCTGGCTGGGATGATTGAGTTGGGATTGGTCCTGCCTTGGGCAGGGGGCTGGACTTGATGACTCCTGAGGTCTTTTCCAACTCTAGGATTCTATGATTCATCCGTGCGATGTCACTGGAGACGCAGGGAGGTACACTGTGGGCGAAAGCCCCGATCTTGCTTCTGGTTTTGTACAGGCGGCCGTGAAAGTAACTTTACAGTTTCTCACAGGTACTGTCCTGTTGCAGCCCAGGTCTTTGCAGTTCTTGCTGGAGCTGCGCACCAGGGCACTTTCACCTCTGTGTTCAGGATTCAGAGTTATCTCTTTTCCCAAAGATCTTCCCTGGAGCTGTTCAGAGAGAGCTTGCTCCCTCTCGCCACAGTCTCTCTTAAGGCAACCATGTTCTTCAGAGCCTCTGGCCTGACGTGGAACGGGACGGGGGACACCACAGAAGAGGCCAAATTCGCCGGGGGAAACACTCCAAGGGAATGGATGCTAAAGAGGGTCCATTCGCCAAGACTCATGTGCAGGGCCTCTTTGATTTCAGTGTTGTCACTATAGACCAGCGCGCGCCCGTTGAGATTATGGTCCCTGAGCCTCTGTTTGTACAGCGGGACGTTTTCCTCCTTCAAGCCGATTGTGTCCATCTGGAAGAGAAGTGGGAGCACCCCTTAGTGCCGTGCATCTACTGAACAGGTCGCCAAACACGTTTTTAGGAAGGGTCCGCTAGAGCTCCCGAGAGGAACCTGTCTGGGCTTGCTCAGATTCTAGCAAACAAGGTGGGCCGGCCGGCTGTGGGGCCAGGTATGGTACCCTGCACACCCCACTGCCGTGTGCTTGGATTCTGCTAGGGGCACCGCTGAGCAAGTTGGCACGGCAGGGGAAATAGCATGCTCTCTGCAGGCAAAAGCTAGCAATGCAGGGACCACTGGAGGGGTGTGTTGAAATGAAGAGGGAAGGTTTCCTGACCCTGCTTGTAGGCTGGAGGGAAGCATGCAGTCAGCCTGACGGGGGTCGAGTTGGGCCTCTCGACCTAAGGCTATATCTACACTGCGGGCCTTGGCAGGCAGAGAGTATGCTAATGAAGCACTCGTTAGCAACTTCTTGTGCTTCATTAGGGGTGTGTCTAGACTACATGCCTCCGTCGACGGAGGCATGTAGATTAGACAGATCGGCAGAGGGAAATGAAGCCGCGATTAAAATAATCGCGGCTTCATTTAAATTTAAATGGCTGCCCTGCTCTGCCGATCAGCTGTATGTCGGCAGATCGGGGCAGTCTGGATGTTCCCCTGTCGACAGAAAACCCTTTTGTCGACCGCCCCGGTAAACCTCATCCCACGAGGCATAACGGGGCGGTCGACAAAAGGGTTTTCTGTCGACAGGGGAACGTCCAGACTGCCCCGATCTGCCGACAAACAGCTGATCGGCAGAGCAGGGCAGCCATTTAAATTTAAATGAAGCCGTGATTATTTTAATCGCGGCTTCATTTCCCTCTGCCGATCTGTCTAATCTACATGCCTCCATCGACGGAGGCATGTAGTCTAGACACACCCTAGCATGCTCTCTGCAGGCAAAAGCTAGCAGTGTAGACATAGCCTCAGGGTTCTTGTGTGTTATTCTGGATAAGGGGTATTACACTGCAGGCCTCCAGCAAGAGTATTTATGTTTTTGCCTCTCTTCTCTCTGGAGTGCATAACAGACAGCTACGGGTCTCCCAGTCTTAAAACCGACCCAAGTCACTTCAGAGCGTAAAGGATGAACCCGGGGAGAGCCAGCCAATGGCTTCGGGGTTGGAGGAAAGAGCTCCAAGGAACCAAGTTGTTCCAAGAAGAAATGTTTTGTGCAAACCAAGAGTCAGGAGCAGCAGAAAGTGGGGGAACTAGCAGAACCCGGACTGTGGCCTTGCCCCCTACATCACCCTTTCCCCTCATCCTCACTCTGCCCATTCCCCCTCATGTGCCCCCCCTACTCCTGAGGCCTCAAACCCACACTGTGCCTTCCCCGAAAGCCCCCATCCCACACCGCCTGTTCCCCTCAACATCCTACCCCCACTAGTTCTCGCTCCTCTCCCTCCAGTTATGCACCAGTTATGTGGGACAGTTTTCTCCCAGCTCTGGGGCCCGTAGTCAGGGCTGTCCCTAGGCCCATGGGAAATATGTAGCTGCATAGGGCACCGGAAAATTTGGGCACCAAATTTTTGAGTTCCCCAATGTAGCAGCCATGTGTTCTTGTATGTCTGAGGATATGCCTCTGCCGGTTCGTCTCTGGGGACGCTCTGTCCTGTCTGCTGCAGGGCTTTTCCCTTCACCCTCCCCCACGTGCTCCTCTCAGCTGGCAGTGTAATCCACACACCTAGTGTGTGTGGTTCACTGTCCCTTCGTGTGGCAATTGGACCTCTTACAGCCAGAGATAAGAACAAGGGAGCTCTACATCCTAAGCTGGGAGCCAGCTGCCTTCATGGCTCCAGCTGTCGAGGCCTCTAGGGGTGTGTCTAAACTACATGGCTCCATCGATGGAGCCATGTAGATGAGGCTGATCGGCAGAGGGAAATGAAGCCGCGATTTAAATAATCGCAGCTTCATTTAAATTTAAATGGCTGCCGCGCTCTGCCGACCAGCTGATGATCAGCTGTTTGTCGGCAGATCGGGGCAGTGTGGACGCTCCCGTCGACATGAAAGCCCTTTGTCGACCTCCCCCTGATGCCTCGTGGGATGAGGTTTACCGGGGAGGTCGACAAAGGGCTTTCACGTCGACGGGGAAGCGTCCAGACTGCCCCGATCTGCCGACAAACAGCTGATCATCAGCTGGTCGGCAGAGCGCGGCAGCCATTTAAATTTAAATGAAGCCACGATTATTTAAATCGCGGCTTCATTTCCCTCTGCCGATCAGCCTCATCTACATGGCTCCGTCGACGGAGCCATGTAGTTTAGACACACTCCTAGAGGGCCTAGGTTCAAATCTGCTACGGGGTTCAAATCAGCAGCAGCAGCAAGCTAGCAAGCAGAGAGGATCTGCAACTCTGCTCTAGTTCCTGAGCCCTGCTTGGGGTAGGGAGGTAGTAGGAACGACCAGACCTCCAGCAGAAGCTGCATGAGGGGAAAAGGCCCAGGCAATCCTGCAGAAGGGCCCTCAATTATTCAGGGCCCCACGATTTGCAAAGATGGCTCTGCCTGTAGCCATCATCTGTGGGCAGCTGCTGTCACATGAATGACATGCTTCTTGCGATGAAGAGGCATGGACATTCTATCGACAGCTGGCCCTGCTCGAAGGAAGGAAACCCAAGGGTGACCCACCTCTCGGCAGACATCCTCCACCGTCATACCCAGCAGAGTGCAGGCGCTGAGCTTGTCGAATTTCTTTGTCCGTTTCAGTCTGTGGCTGCCACGTTGCAGCTCCATCTGTCTTTTCAGGGATGGGTCCAAATTGACCGTGAAGGGGAGGTAGAAGAGGGCCTCCTCCACCCGAAACCTGCCGCACAGGAAAGTGTGGAACAGCTCGGGATCCTGGTCCAGTTCCAGCAGCTTTTCCATCTGGCCTTTCAGCATGTCCAGCTCTTCCATGTACTTCTCGTAGACCTCCCACAGAGACATGTCGGGGCGGAGCGGGCTTCCATGGCAGCTGCCCATTCGGCTCCTCTGCTCCTCATCCTCGATGCACTGCAAGAGCCAGCTCAGACGGCACGGCCACTGGTTGGCAAGGAGCACCCATTCCACCACCTTCTTCGGACACACTTCATCCTTGGGGATGTTACTCGCCAGCAGCCTGATGGTGATGGTGACGGTGTTCACGATGCGCCGCATCTGCACCACGTTGTCTGTCATGAATTCCTTCAAGGCGTCATCCAGGAGGTAGTCGAAAGCATCTTGAATGAGGTCTTTGGCTCGGATACCTTTCCCGCAGCTGCCGGTTCCCAGCGCTGGGGTTCCAACCATGAGAGGTATCTGGCTGTCCTCTGCAACTGGATTCTGGGCATCGTGGTTGGCCGAATGGTAGCGAGAGATGTTGAGGAAGTCAGAGCTGGCTTCCATCTTGCCATCCTGCCGGAAGCCGACCTCTGCCTCTAGCTGCTCCTTGCGCGCGATGATATTCCTGATCAGCCTCCGCTTGGTGTCGCAGTCCATCCAAGGGACAGAGAAGGGCAGGGTGATGATGCGGTTTAAGAACTCGTAGCCGTTGTTGGCCATACCTCTCATATACTTGGAGTTTTCCACGCAGTCGACAATGATGCTGGAGTCAACAGCCAGGATGTAGATGAAAGGGGCGTCATCGTCTGAGAGGAGGATGTTCATGGCATCAAGAACGCCCACCACCTTGTCAGGGCTGCATGTATCCAAGTGGGTGATCTCCAGCACCACCCGCAGCTTCCACCGCTGGAAGATCTCCATGTACTGCAGGAACCCAGTGATTGTCCTGACTTCGCTTTTCACGCAGCTCATGAAGCCCAGCTGTGCGCTGAGAGCCGTCTGGTTCATCTGTCTCTCCAGCTGGCTCTTCTGGGTGACGATAATGTTTCGTACCACTGTGATAGTGAGCCGTATGGCAGCTGCTGCAGAGACGCTGACAGCCGTCACCCCAATGCCTTCCACGACAGCTATGGCGTCTCCCGAGGCATCCCCGATGGGGATCCCAAACACTAGGAGGAGACCACCCACCCCAATAGCTACCATGATCAAAAGGATCACAGCCACCCACAGCGGGAGGAAGAGGAACTTCTTGCTAACCCATTCCTGATCCCCTGGTCTTTCGATGATGCTACATTTCCTGTCTATGGTCCTGTAAATGCTCATGGGTAGGAGACCAAAGTGGCTTTCGATGCCGTCGCACAGTGTGGTAATGAGGCCTGCCCAGAGCTGGTCGCAGCCCGCGTACTCCCAGGCGCTGAAATGGATGAAGACGTGTTTCACGTTCCTTCTCCACTTCTGCTGCTCCGTCAGGACCGGCCGGTAGAAGATCATGAGTAACAGGAGCTTGAGTAGATCCCGGCCAGTGTTGTCATGCTGCATCTTCTGCGTCCGCTGAAATTCCTCCTGGTCTTTCTTCTTCGATTCGTTTTCCATGTTCTCTGAGATAAAAGAGGAAGATATGTTAGGTACCTGGCAGTGCCTTAAATCTCTCCTCCTGAAGGGTCTTCCAGCTTCACAATCCCTCCCTTCTGGGAAGCAATCAAGAATGGGTAGCTCTTGGCAAAGCCATCCTTAGGATTGATGGGATCCTACACCGTTCTATTAAACTGGTGCCCATCTGCCCAACAGCAGCCCAGATGGATGTTGAATTTTTAGCAATGTGATTTTATAATCCTCATCCACACACTAATAAACGAACACATTTTAAACTAAGGTCCTGTCGACTCTCACAGTAAATTCAGCAAACATTTAGCAGAGGTTGGCAAATGCCTGTTAAATGGCTTCATTACCATGTCGTCGATGTTCTGCCAGTAGCTCGAGCAGACTTTGTCACTTGTAAATTAACTAGATCTTCTAGAACTTCTGCTGCTGGAGGAAGCAGAGCCACAGACCATGGATAGGAAGAGGCAGGTGGGTGGAGTGGACATGAAAACCCAGTGCTGCTCCAAATTTTCAGGTCCCCTATGCGATTGCATAATCGTCAAATGAGTACGGGTGGCTCTGGCTCTTTGGAGATAGTTGTCATCCACTAATCCCCATCCCCACAAGGTTCCTTCCCCGTCTTACGTTCCCCGGGGCAGTACTCACCCTTGATTTTGTGTAAGAGCAGGTTTTTGCAATGTCCCCATGGTGCATAAAACCCAGCAGTCACTGGCGTGGGCACAGTGTACAGGGCCTTCGCTAAAGCGAGGCAGTAGATATCCTCCTTGGTCTGGAACCCTGCAACGGGGATGAGGTAAAACACGAAGATTAGCCTCACCGAACGCATCCGCACTGGATGCTCAACAGTGTCTTCTCTAATATTTTTCGGTTCAAGGTACTAGGTACAAGGGGAGGGAGCAAACAAATGTCTGAAACCACACAAGTTTATTTTAGGCTATAAATATTGGGGTGCCTGGCCTTACCCCCTTTGCATGGCCGAAGGGACAACAGAGACTTACTGACTGAATTGCTCCTCGTCCTGGAGCACTTGAGTTGGTTCACGCGTAACCGCAAATCCAGGGCACTAGATCTGTGACTACACGGCTATAAACCTGGCCAAGTGCCTCTGTCACCAGACGGTGTCTGTGGTCGGTCTTTGTGCATAACAGCGAGATCTGCAGCAGGAGCAGGCTGCGTTACCTGCACTGACCACTGATAACACCAGAGCTCCAAGAACAGAAGCACTGAGCCACGCTGCTGAGGCAACCACATCACAGCTCTTAACACTAGGAGCCCGTAAGTACTCCTGTAGACCCTGCTTTCGCTGGCATTAAGCCAAACAGTGTCCACAGAGCCCCCTGGCACTCCTGCGCCCTGCTGTGCGATGTAGAGGGAGAGATGGAGAAGAGAAAGGCCCACGTGTTCCTTTGCCCTGGCCCAGGCTAGCCTATGCCACTTCCCATGGTTCTGTGGGCCAGACTTGCAGGGCGGGGAAAAGAGATGTAGAGGTCATGGTGGGTAATCAGCAGAACATGAGCTCCCATTGTGGCGTTGGGGCTTAAAAAGCTATTGTAATTCTGGGATGTATAAACAGGAAACGCTTGAGCAGGAGTAAAGAGGCTGTCTCGCTTCTGTGATGGATGGGAGGCCCACTGTTCTTTTCTGAACATCCCAGTATTCAGTGACTAAAGGGTTAAACCTAGCTAGCTAGAAAGTGTTGGCAGGGAGCCAGGAGCACCAGTGAGAAGAAAGAGTTCAGATCTGCATTAAAAGGGAATCTGTCTGCTGTTTTTCTTTGTGAGTTTAATCCTGGAGCTGTGGAAGGGGATGAGGGGGGGGGGATGAATTGAACTGGGCAGGGACATCATGCCTAAAAAAAAGAATACCTGGGCCTAGAATTGGACTGGACCTTGGAAGTGTGGATACTTGAGTAGATAGAGAATGTTTATTTAGATGCGATCAGGTTATTTTTTTGTTTTGTTGTTTGGTTAAACTCCTCTGTGCTAAATCCATATCCCCTCCTCTCCCCACTATAACTTTAAACTGAATCCCAGGGATGCAATTGTCTGTGTTTTAATCTGTTCTTTTCTCAGTTGCGCTATAACTCCTAGCAGCCAAGTCAGCTTTACAAATGAATACCTTTTTGTTTTCTTAATATAATCACCTTTTAAGGCTATGATCTGATTTTGCATCCTGGAAAGTAATAGGAGGTCTGTGTATACCTGCCTAAGACTAAGAGGACAGCTATCAGAAATTACAGTTTGTTTTCTTTTTTTTTCTTTTTTTCTTTCCAAGTGCTAAATAAAAGGGAATAATGACATCTCTGGATCTGCTGGCAATGCTCCTCCTAATGCAACCTAATATGCCATTAGCCTTCTTGGCTACAAGGGCACACTGTTGACTCATCTCCAGCTTCTCATCCACTGTAACCCCCAGGTCCTTTTCTGCAGAACTACTACTTAGCTGGTTGGTCCCAGGCCTGTAACAATGCTTGGGATTCTTCTGTCCCAAGTGCAGGACTCCGCACTTGTCCTTGTTGAACCTCATCAGATTTCTTTTGGCTCTTGTGTAAAAGAGTTTGGGGTACCCTTCTGGAATACGTTCCCAAGTGACTTCTTCCTGCGTTCAAGAAGAAAAAGTTTTTTTCCACTTGGGTAGAGGCAGCAACCCTCCTAAGCTCAGGGAATCTGTGACCTTGGGGAGTTTTGAAGCAGAAGCCCATAGAGACACGGTATTTTAAGGTCTCTTTTGGGCCCACACCTTCTGCACTCCAAGTGCCAGAGTGGGGAACCGACTTAGCCTCTTTATTCGGCACTTGAACTTCTGCTGCTGGAGTTCTGTGCCCAGCTCTGGTGACCAGAATTCCAGATGGATGTTGATAAATTGGAGAGGGGTCATGTCAAGGCTGTTTCCCACTCTGGCACTCCAAGTGCAGAAGGTGGGGGCCCACAAGAGACTTTAAAATACCCTGCCACTGGAGGCTTGTGTTGGTGTTGCTGCCACCATCCAAATGCACAAACCCCTTTGAGAACCAGACAGGCGCATTTCAGAATTCCCTCCTGTGGGGTACCTTCCTTGTCCTTGACACTCCCTCCAGAGAGAGCTTGAAAACCTGTAATTTCTCCTAGAAGTATGGCTTGCTGTCTTAGGCTCGTGCATACAGAACCTTCCACCCTCTAGGATGCAGGAATCAGATCATGGTTTTAAAAATGTGACGTCTATTAACAAAACAAATACACTTGGTGAAACATTACTTAGAATCATAGAACCATAGAGCTGGAAGAGACCTCAGGAGTCATCAAGTCCAGCCCCTGCCCAAGGCAGGACCTATCCCAACTAAATCAATCCATCCAGGGCTTTGTCAAGCCAAGACTTAAAAACCTCTAAGGATGCAGATTCCACCACCTCCCTAGGGAACCCAGCCCAGTGTTTCCCTACCCTCCTAGTGAAATAGTTTTTCCTAATATCCAACCTAGACCTTCCCCTTTGTAACTTGAGACCATTGCTCCTTGTTCTGCCATCCGTCACTACTGTGAACAGCCTCTCTCCATCCTCTTTGGAACCTCCCTTCAGGAAGTTGAAGGCTGCTATCAAATCCCCCCTCTCTCTTCTCTTCTGCAGACTAAACAAACCCAAATCCCTCAGCCTCTCCTCATAGGTCATGCGCTCCAGCCCCCTAATCATTTTGGTCGCCCTCTGCTGGACCCTCTCCAATGCGTCCACGTCCTTTCTATAGTGGGGGCCCCAGAACTGGACACAATACGCCAGATGTGGCCTCACCAGAGCCGAATGAAGGGGAATAATCACTTCTCTGGATCTGCTGGCAATGCTCCTCCTAATGCACCCTAATATGCCATTAGGTTTCTTGGCTACAAGGCCACACTGTTGACTCATATCCAGCTTCTCATCCACTGTAAGCCCCAGATCCTTTTCTGCTGAACTGCTGCTTAGCCAGTCGGTCCCCAGCCTGTAACAATGCTCGGGATTCTTCCATCCCAAGTGCAGGACTCTGCACTTGTCCTTGTTGAACCTCATCAGATTTCTTTTGGCCCAATCCTCTAATCTGTCTAGGTCACTCTGGACCCTATCCCTGCCCTCCAGCATATCTACTGCCCTCCAGCGTATCTACTTGGTTGCTAGGTGTTACAAAGAAACTGAAAAAAGAAAGATTAAAACACAGAAAATCGCTTCCCTGGGATTCAGTTTGAAGAGTTCCAGGGTAAAGGGGGATAGTTACATGTGCTTAGCAAAAAGAAGTCCAACAAACTAAAAAAATAAAGAAAATAACCTAGTAGCGTCTGACTAAAAATTCCCTGTTCTACTCACATCTCTCTTGTTCCAAGATTTAGTCTTTCCCTAGCCAAGAAAGTCGCTGGATTCTGCTTGCCCAGGTTCCTGGCTTAATTCACATCTTCCAGGCATGATCACACAACAGGCACATCACTGCTTCCAATTCAAAACCCCAAATTCTGTTTCCATTTTCTTTCCTGGCCTCCTGTCAACTCGCTTCCTGCTTCTCTAGCATTCCTGGAGACTTTCTAGGACCTTTTGTCTATGGTTTCAACCTTTCCAGGCAAGACAGTTAGGGTTAAGTCCCAAGACTTTCAGGCAACCGTCTGCTTTTGACACGACCTGCCTGTTTCTCTTCAGCTAACTCTTGCTTACTTTGGTTCAGGCCTCAGGCCTTACACCAGGCCCATGCTTCAGGCCCATCCTTTCTAGTACAGGATGTAGCCTGGTAACAAAGCCCTGACTGTGGTATCAGGAAACCTGGGTTCTATTCCTGCCTCTCCCACAGGTTGGAGAGGTTATTCCCTGTCTGTAAAATAAGACTAATGATACTAACCTTCACTTTTTAGACCTACACACAGCAACTAGGGATTTTTATTAACTACTCAAATATCGGTGAGCCTGGCTCGCTAGATGAACCATCCGGTTCCTCTTGGAATCATGTTAAATGCTTGATCCCCATGACCAAAGTCTCAGATACTGGGAGAAGTGACACGGGGGAATAAAAGCTGCTGTCTGAGGTAAACTACCTGGCAGGAATCCCCTGGAATGGGAGCCATCGCTACCAGGAGCCCAGGAATAACAAGACTCCAAAAGTCCAGCTGCCAGGCAGTTTGACCATCTCCTTCAGGCCAGTGGCCCAGAATTCCAGGACATCTTTGGGCCTGGGTTTAAAAAGAGGCAGTACCGTGTGCTCAGCCCCTTTTTATCCATCCCCTTTCCCTCCATTGGCATGCAACCCTCAAATGGCCAAAGGTTTCCCTTTCCCTCCCTCCTTGGTTAAACAAGCTGGTTAAACAGCTCGAGGTGATGGAGTGATAAGCACCCACTGACAGAGTCGCTCGGGTTGCAGGGCCAGCGTAAGTCCGCTTTTAAAACTGCCGGCCATAGCTGCAGCTACGGGAGGGGACTCTAGCAAGGGCCTGGAACAAGGAACAGGGCTCCACTCCTGCATGGGATTCGGGCTTCCCCCAGGCAGATGCTCTGTTGCTGCTTTCCTGTCTCTCCCTTCTCCAGGTGGAAGGGGACGGTTAGCCAGTGTTCCCTGCAAGCTGAGCTCTTGGGCGGCCAGCCAGGAGACATTCAAATGCTGCCCAGTTTGCTAGCCGGTAGCATGTGTTTCTAGTGGTGGTGCATGTGGTGTACTGGGTGTAGACATAGATCTTGTTGTTATAGTAACTGCGTTAGGTCACTGGGGGTCAGCCCAGCTGGTTTGGGTTTTTTCTAGCTAGCTCCGTGCTATGCAATAAAATGGACACTTGCAACTACTCAAGCTCTCTGTATTTCCACTGATTTCTTCCCATGCTGTGAAACTCCACGTGACGTAACAGTGCACATCCGTGCATGCCTTGGTGCACATAACAAAATGTATTCCGCACAGGAGTGGGGGAAAAAGTAGAGGCATTATTGCTGCTAGCTCCTTACTGAAACTCAGTGAAAGGCAGGGGAAATGAGAGATCAAGATCCTGAGACTGACAGTCCCCAGGAACAACGGGGAGAGGCTAAAGTCCCAGTTCAGCCTGACTGGCAGAGCAGGGAGCCAGGAGGGAGCCAGGGTCGGCAGAGTGGGACTGAGCTAAGGAGAGAGCAGGGGCCCGCACTGAGCTGGGGAGCATGACTGGCCTCGGGGAGGGAGAAGGGGGGGCCAGGGTCAGGATCTGGCCCCTCCCCCCCAGAGCTGCTTCCCATCCCCTCTTCCTTCCAGCCAGTTCCTGCCCCCCCCCCCCCACCCAGCCAGTCCCTCTTCCTCCCTCCCCCCTGCCCAGGATCAAGTGTGTCCGTTTTTTTGGGGGAAGGTCTACCTGGCAACCCTACGAGTCAGACCCAGCGCAGGCACCAAGTGATGGGGACTGCCGGAACTTTGGGAACCTGAGTCTGCGGGGTGGGGGTTTGTGGCAGGTCAGGAGATGAAAGGGGAAGGCACCAAGGGACAGGGTGTAGGTGAGAGACAAATGCCAGGGGGCCAAGTGGAGACAATGAGGAAAAGGGCAGGAGGGGAGGTGTCAGTGAGGGGGGGGGGGACAGGATGATGCTAGGAGAGGAGAGGGGAAGGGCTTTGGGGGCTAGAGGGGAGAAGGGGAGGTGCTGGGAGAAGGCTTGAAAGAAGGGGTGGGCATGAGGAAGGCGGAGATGGAGCAAGGCATGTGTAAAGGCACAGGGGCATGAGGGGAACGGGGGCAGAGGGTGGTGAGGGAGTGGGCAAAGTGGGTAGGGGCAGTGAGGGAAGGGGGAGGCACCAAGAGGGTGCAAGGGTAAGGGAAGGTGCAGGTGCCAGGGAGTCCGGGGGGTGAAGCAGAAGGGCAGACACCTGCAGGGGAGGGACCAGCACCAGAGGAGAGAGGCAGGGCAGGTGTGTAGAGGGAGGTGTTAGGAAAGGGGATGAGGAGGGGTAGCTCACATGGTCAGAGTGGGGCTACTGGAGGAGTGGGCACAGGGGGAGAGAGAAAGGCTGCTGGAGGGGGCAGGTCTCGGGAAGGCCGAGGGCAGTGAGAAGGGCAGGAGTCAGGACAGCAGAGGTGGGTGAGGGGTTGGGGGGGCAGTAGGCACCAGGGGAGCTGATGGAGGAAGGGAAGGAGACAGGGCAGCAGAGGGGAAAGGTAAGTGGTTCATAAGATATTTATGAATAACTTGGGTGCCACACTGACACATCCAAACAAGCCACACTCAGTACTGGTGCACAACACAAAATGTATTGTGCTCATGGGAGGAAACTCTTAGAGGGAACACTTCCCCCAGCCTCCCCACCCCCCGAGTTAATGTCACACACATGGGTTAATGCAATTGCAGGATCGTTGCATGAGGGGGGTTTGGTGAGGGCCAAACTAATCCCTATTGGTAAGTGGATGGTGGGAAACGTCCTTGGGGGGGGGGGAGGTCACATGACACCTTTTATTTCTGGTCATGTGTCCATATTGCCCTGAAAGTGTTACCTCCAGAGGCGAGGCTAATGGGGGTCAAAGAGTACATTTAAAAACATTCTTTGGGTGCACACCCTAATGAAATGTGCTGCGCACGCCAATGGGCAGAGAGCAGATCCAGTCCTGGGAGCAGGGCTGCAGCCACAGAGTTGTAGACGCCGCCCAGAGAGCAGATCCGCATGCTGGGAGCAGGGCTGCAGCCACAGAGTTGTAGACGCCGCCCAGAAAGCAGATCCGGATGCTGGGAGCAGGGCTGCAGCCACAGAGTTATAGATGCCGCCCAGAGAGCAGATCCGCATGCTGGGAGCAGGCCTGCAGCTGTAACCCACCCACCTGATGTGGGTCACTATCCTATGGAGTGGCACTGAGACCACTTCCAGCAAGCAATTATTACAAGGGAGCCCTTCAGCCTATGCTGAGAGGCAACTGACTTATAACTCAAGCTGTAGCAGCTCCTGCCCTAAGCTCCAAAAGTCCCAGGTTCTAATCCACCTGGTGGCAGTTGCACAGCCATGGAAGCAGAAGGACCAGGGAACCCTCTGTACAGGACTCCCCCCTCCCCCTCCACACACACACCCTTGCTTCCTGGAATCAGCCACCTAGGTGAATAAAGCTGGAAACCCCCATGCCTATAGCTGTGCACCTTTGCTTTCAATAGCTACAGCCATTCTAAAGTGCCCAGATCTCACAACTAAAAAGAAGACGTCCCAATGAGCTGCTAAGCTGTGCTGCCTGCCACGGACAAGTAGCTCCAAGAGGAGCAAGTGCTGTTGACTCTGGAGCCTAATGATGGTGGTGTCTTCCAGCCATTTTCAGATTAGTACAGCTGCCTCCCTGTGAACCAGGTGCCAGCTGGCCATAGGGTCCCATAGACCTGGCTTGTGCAGCCTAACCTGATAACCAAGCAGCCCATCCATTACTAGCCAGCCGATTACCTTGGGCATGGGAGACCATCGCACTTGTAATGCCTGGGGCCTTCACGCACTGACAGGGCTTGACTTCATCGGCCAGCTAGGGAGAAAGAAATAAACAGAAGGCAGAGGAGTCACCAAGAGATCAGAAGACCAGCAAGATGCCTTATAGGCCGTTCAGCTGTGAAGAGTCACCAAGACAGGGCAGGTGATGCTAACCTGAGTTAGTCCATTAGCTGCGGCTAGGCTGGGCCATGAGAGGAGAGACAGGCAGTAAATCTGCAGCTGTCAGACCATAAGGAGGACACGGAGGTTTCGAAACCAGCTCAGAGAACAGGGCTGGGTAAGATGCAACCTACCAAACACTGTGATCTGGCCGCTTTCTGTTTAGATCCTGCTGCCCATGCCGCCGAATTCTAAGTGGGGACTCAGGCAGCAGGATCCAATTTTAAATGATTCACGGCTCATGGTTACGGCAGGGGCGGGAGCCACGAGCCCTTTAAAAAGCTGTAGCCACGCTGGACAGCTGCCAGTAGTGGCAAAGCTGTGAGCTCTTTTCTGTGCTTTTAATTGAAAGCCTCAGCCACGGAGAACTCTGAGGGTGGGCTAGTCCACAACACCGCCCCTTCTGCCTCAGGCTCCGCCCCTTCTGTGGGTGGAGCCGGCCTATGACCCCATACCAAAATCCATTAAGTGGCCCCCTTCTGAAAATTATCGTCCAGCCCTGTCACAGAATCATAGAAAAGTCTGAGTGGAAGGGACCATGATAGGTCCAGTGTTTCGCAAACTTTTTTTATAATGTACCCCCTTTAAAAAAAAATTTGTAAGTACCCCCAGTACCTACAGTTTTCAGACACACACAATTTTTTTCTACCGTTGCAACACATTTGTTTAAACAACTGCATCGTAGCCGGGCGGGCGATGGCATTTTTGGGTGTAAAAGGTACAAAAAGAATAAAGCGCTGTCAAACTGAAAACTAAAATTCAGTTTTCTCCAAATTTCAGTTGTGTTGACGTGTCCCCCAGACATCTCTTGAGTACCTTTAAGGGGACTCGTACCACTGGTCGAGAAGCACTGATCTAGTCCACCCCTGCACCGAGACAGGAGCAAGCATGTTTGTCTCACCTCTTGGCTCCTAGGACACGGCTTGAACTAACGCACTTGGAAAGACGTTATCGTATATACGCCCAAAGTGCTTCGTCTCAGTGTATTACCATAAAATCTAACTTACCAAACTCTGACCTTTCATTTCCCTGTCACTTGGCCAGCCACAGCCTCACAAGCCTTCGGCATCGATCTCAAAGCCTTCGTCACGCTTTTACACAGCTGTGCTGACACGCTTGTGAGCCAGGCACACTTGTGCGACACGTCCCAAAGCACTTGCTCCAGGGCATTACATCGCACTTGCCTGCCTTTGATGGACAGGGAAAGGGAGACCTGAAAGGCCTCTCCAAGGTCACCAGTGCGAGAGTGAGCGCAGAATTGCGGAGCAAGGGTCTAACACACAACTCTGTGCCTTAGTCACTAGGTGGCATTAGATTAGAACCCGGGAGTTCTTACACCCAACCCCCTGCCCCCTCCACTAGGCCATGCTGCTGGCCTCCCGCCTCTCCCCCAGGGCTTGGAGACAGACGGGAGGCTGGAGCCAGCCTGCGCAGAAGGGGCTGTAACGCTTACAGCTCGTTCATGACACTGCCCCTGCGCAGCCCCTCTCAGATCCACACTCGGAACCCACAAGAAACACCCCAAGAGCAGAGATGAAACCGCCACTCACCTGCAGCCCAGCTTCCAGGAAGGGCAAAGCAAAAGCGGAGCTCGCGGATTCCAGCCCAGCCTGGCACCTGCTTCCTGAACTTTGGCCCCTTTCCTCCAAGATAGCAGGAGGCTGCTCTGGGCCTTTTGTGCCCACGACAGGGCAGAAAAGCAAACTCAGCTGTTGGTTCCATCTTGCGGGCAGAGCCCCGGCAGACAGTGGCAGGCGGGGGTATCGACTGACCCTCCAAACCAGGATATTCCCCCCACACCTGGATTCGCTTCCTAGTCATCCCCATCTCCCTGCACGATCCTTGTTTCTCATCCCGCCGGTCCGAGAAATTGTCAGAGCAGGTTGATCCCGACCTTGCCAAGGGCTTAGGTTACATCACAAGGCTTTGCCGCCACAGCTGGCTTGGCTTGGGTGTGTGGCAAATGCCCCCGCCCCCGCACCCCCCCCACCCCCCCGCTGGCACAGCTATTCTGGCAAAGCCGCCAGGGCAAATGGCAACTCTGCCGAAAAGCATCTGCTGGCTTTAAGCTCCCTGCGAGCTGTTCTCATCGCTCAGCCATCACCACCACTGCCCTGCCTCTGTCCTGCTCCTCATCCCCGCCCCCACTCCTATTCCCTGCTCTCCTCCATCTCCTCCCCCTTCCCTTCTCCTGCCCCTCCCCATTTCCACCTGCCCTGCCCATCCCCGTCCTCTCCCTCCCCCCGTCTGTCCCCCTCTTATGTGAGGGCTTTGCTGGAAACGCCCCCCCCCCCCTCCAAGCCAGGGAGATCTCCCCTCCGGGAACAATTCAGCCCCCCCATCTCGCTCCCTCCACTCCACAGTATTTCCTCCATTCCCCACAGTTGAAAATTGAGCTCCCCCATGCCCTCAGGTGACAGTCGGGCTCCCCCATACGCAGCTGCCTAGGTTGGCACCTCCGCAGCCAGAGCCTGCCCCGGCGCCCACGTCCCCTCCCCGACTGCCTGTCCCAGGCAACCACCTGAACCTGCGTCCCCCATTCCCTCAGATCACAGCTCCCTCCCTGACCCTGCACCCCCCGACACCCCTCCCCCAGGCCAGACTCCTCTCTGGCACCCGCACCCCCTCCCCCAAACCCTCTGCTCCCCCTTCACCCAGGTCACAGCTCCCTCCCTGACCCTGCACCCCCCTGACACCCCTCCCCCAGGCCAGACTCCTCTCTGGCACCCGCACCCCCTCCCCCAAACCTTCTGCTCCCCCTTCACCCAGGTCACAGCTCCCTCCCTGACCCTGCACCCCTCTAGAGCCCCTCCCCCAGGCCAGAGTCCTCTCCTGCGCCCATACCCCCTCCTGGACCCTGCACCCCTATCCACCGCCCCAGATCATACCCCCCCCCCTGCACCCAGGCTCCACCCCTAAGCTCTCTTCTGCACCCAACCACCCCGTCCCAGACCCCAAAGCCCTCGGTAGAAATGTGGCCCTTGATCAGTTGCCAAAATGGCCCCCCCATTACAAATTATTGACCAAGCCTGATCCAAATGTTTTTTGAAACATTGTTTAATGAGAATGTAAATACAATTCAATACAATTGGGAGGGTTGGGGGGAGGGGGACGCAGCTGCTGGCTCCTCAGCTCTTGCTGCTCTCACTGGGTGTCTTCCTGCTGCAAGGGAAGCAGAATCCGTCACATTCATCCCTGGGGACTCAGGGGAACTGGCCCCCCCAGCATTTCCACCCTCCTCCCCCTGCTCTCTGGTCACCCCCCGTCAGGCCCGCAGGGTGAGCTCCTGACCCCCCCCCCCAGAGCTCCTGACACCTCGGCCCCCTCCCGCCTCCTAGGACAGTTTCTGTGTTCAGAGCCTCCCCACCCCCAGGGACGCTCGCAGGGGCAGGAGGGATTCTGCCAGCAGGGACGTGGGGTGGGGGCAGCCTGAGGAAAGGGGCGGGGGACTCCCTGAGGGGATGGGAAGGAGACCCTGGCCCTGCCCCACTCTCCTGATCTGCTCCGGCTGCTCACCATGTATTCCAGGAGCTGATGGGCCTGCCCATGCAGGGCGTGGGCCAGGACCAGCCCGGCCTGGCTGGGGCGCCGCAGGGGGGAGCGGGCAGCGAGCAGAGCCTTGTCCAAAAAGCAATTCTCCTGCTCTGCTGTGAAGAGCTGCCCAAAGACCTGGAATCAAGAGCACAGGAGGTTTCAGCTGACGGCCCAGAGCCCGGCCCCAACTCCTGGGGCTAAAACAGCTTCCTCCTCCCCCAAACTCCCTTCCAGACCCTGCACCCAGACGCTCTCCTCACCCGGCACCCCAACCCCTGCCCCGGGTCACAGCTTCCTCCTGCCCCCAAGACCCTCCTACCCCCACGAGGGCCCCAGCCAGCCCCACCCCCGAGCCCTGCCCTGCCCTGG
The DNA here is from genome assembly GCF_052426305.1 of Pelodiscus sinensis. NCBI lineage: Eukaryota > Metazoa > Chordata > Testudines > Trionychidae > Pelodiscus > Pelodiscus sinensis. Next base: position 18,426,630 of record NC_143069.1, on the reverse strand, counting down.
CAGCGCGTCCTTACCTCTCCCACCCGCACGCTGTTGCTGTGAGCCAGGACCCATCTTTCTTTGTAGTAGTGTCTGCACCACAGGTCCTCTGCCTGGTGGATGTTGAGGCCTGCAAGAGACACAACAGGGTCATTCTGCTGGCAGGTCTGAGCCCTTCCCCTCCCACGGGTCCCTGCAGGCATCCCTGGGCAAATGGAGGGGCACAGGGGGAGAAGGGGAACACAGAGGGACGCATCCCCCCTTGGGCCAGTCTGGGGGAAAAGGGCTGGGTCCCCTCCCCCCGCCGCCGGCACCCTCAGGGTGTCCCTGGGGCCCAGGTCCCGGCTGGGTTCCTTACCCCTGTGGTGCAGGAGGAGTTGATACAGGCTGTGCACCCCCTCCCGGGCCAGCCGGCTGACGTCTTCGGATGGGTCCGAAATAAAAAGGCCCAGCTGGGCCACGTGGTGACCCATCCTCGGCCAGTCGGCGGAGTTCTGAGGGGAGAGAAGAGGGGGGGTCCCTCAGCATCCTGGGGCTGCACGTCCCATGCAAACGGCCGCCGAGGCGGGTCTGAGCTCTGGGGACGGACAGAGACACCTCCCGGGGCGGGGCGGGGCGGGGCCGGCCTTGCGAGGAGACAACCCTGAGCAATGGCCCCGACTGAAGGGTCACTCCGGGGGTGGAACAAGGGGATCCACTGACGGCCACTCCCCAGTCCCCAGGCCCAGTCCCTCAAGAGCCCCCCTGAAGGGCCCAGGGTCGCCCCTCCCCGGGGAAAGGAGAACGCGGCCCATTCCCGGCCCATTCCCGGCCCTGCCTCTGCCTCCTGGGGACGCTCCCAGCCCCGCGCCCTGCAGCCCCAGACCCCCCGGCTCCGAGGTCACTTACGTCAAACCCCGGGAGGGTGGTGGCGACTCCCAGCAGGGCCGTGGTGCTGCCAAGGGCCCTGGCTCGCTCCTGGGGCAGGCGGGACTCCAGCCACGGGCTAAGGTGCTGGGGGGGAAAGAGGCAGGTCAGGACCCGTAGGGAGGTGCCGGTTCTGGGCAGAGCCTGGGGCTCCTCTCGGACTGTGCCCCCCCCAGCCACTGACACTGCTCCTCTCTCGGCCCCCCCCCCGAGGAAGCAGGGACAATGGCCCCGTCCCCCCCATGGGGCTCACCTCCATTATGAGCTGCAGCCGGGCGGTGTCTGGGGACTCGGCGAGGAGGCTCGCCAGTAGGGCCTGGAGGTCGTAGGGAAGGGCCCGGATGAACTGCTGCAAGACAAGGGGGAGCCCTGGGTCAGAGGGGGGTTGGGGAATCCAGGCCACCCGCTGGCTCCGGGGTGCAGCCTTGAGCAGGGTCTGAGCCGCCTCGCAGAGCAGGGAGGAGCCCAGGCTGGGCATGGAAGGGACGGGCCCCCCGGGAGAGCAACGGGAACCCTGGAGGGAAGGATCCAAACCTGCAGCTTCTTCCCTCCCTCTGCCCCCCCCGTCCTCTCTGGAGCTCCAGCCCAGCCCGGGAGCAGGGCCCAGAGGGACGTACCTGAGTGTGGATGGGCTCCTGCTGCCAGTCCCCAGACACTGTCTGTCCCACGGCCGCCGTCAGCAGGGGGCTCAGGAGCTGGGCCCGCAGGGGAGGCTGCAAGGTGCTGGCAGGAGAGAGGGGCAGAGGCTGTTAATTCAGCAGCAGGAGACAGAGACTTTCCCACTCCCTGGCCAGGGGATCTGCTCTGGGGGGAGTCGGCGGGGGGGTCGGTACCTGAGGCTGCAGGCGGCGTTGAGGCAGTCGGCCAAGACCAGCGGGGGGGCGAGTCCTCCATGATCTCCTGTGAGACCCAAGGGGAAAAAGGGGCGTGTGAGGCTGGGCCCCCAAGAGACGCTCACACGGCCAGCGCCCCCACCCAGCAGGATCCAACCCCACTGCCTCCCGCTGCCCTGTAGCCCCCCTGCCCGGCACAGGGCCCCTCCCAGCACCCCCCTCCCAAACCGGGACCAGCTCAATCCTTGTCCCCAGGCCATCTCCTGCCCCTCCCTGCCCTGGTGACCAGCCTCTGAACCTCCTCATCCCTGCTCCCCAGGCGCATCCCCAGCAGCCCGCTCGGCTCCCTTCCAGCCCCCCATGGCCCGGGGAGACCCCTCCCTGTCCCGAATCCCCCTTCCTGTCCGGCACCCCACACCTGCCCCATTTCTGTGTCCCTCCCTCCTCCAGCATCCCCACCCACCCCTCCCCATGTCCACCTCCAGCCCTCCTGGCTCCACCCATCCCGTTTCCAGCACCCCCACCCGCCGCCATGGCCCAGGCAGACCCCTGTCCACCCCACGTATCCCCTCCCCTCCTCCCGGCCGCCGCGACTCGCTTACAACGATCCTGGCCATCATGGTGTCCTTGCAGCAGCGCGGCGCCAGGGTGTCCTCGCCCCTTTGGAGGGTGGCGAGGCAGGCGAGGGGGATGGCCAAGAGGAACCGCTGCAGGGCGGCTGGGCTCTGCGCCCCAGAGAGAGTCTGTGAGCCTGGGGCCTGCCTGCCCCCCACGGACAGCTGCAGGGCTCAGGCCTCCCAGGAGTGGAGGTGGGAGCTGCCGGTTGTCCAAGCACCCACACTCCCCCCCCAACTGCTGCCTCAGGCTTGTGGGGGCCCAGCTGGTGCATGACAAGAGCCCCCAGCTTGGGGGGTCCAGGTCATGCAGGAGAAGGGGCCCCAGGGGGATCCCCAGGGACAAGCCCCTCCCGGAGGGGGGGACGTGCTGGGAAGGGGCCAGACAATCTCGGGTCCCCCCCGTGTGGAGAAGGTTCCTACCGTGTCCCGGGTGTGGAGCTGCTCTTCGATGTCGTAGATGGCCCCTTCCTCCACCCGGGAGTCCACCCACTCCTGGCAGAGCTCCGCCGAGGCGCAGGGGGGCTCTGTGCGGGAGGGAAGGGACCAGGGTGACTCCAGCGGCCAGCAGGGGTCACGCGCCCCCATGTCAGGGACCCAGGGCAGGTTGGGCCCCACACGCCCCTCGCAGGGACCCATCCCCCTTCCACCCTCACATCTGCCAACGCCCTCAGCAGAGCCCCCACCAGGAAGAAGAGAGCCAAGCAGCCCCCCCCCCATCCATTGCCCTGGCTGCGGGGCAGACACTGGGGCTGCCCCTCCCCGCCCCCCCGGGTACTGGGTGAGCCCCTGGGCCCAGCGTGTTCACAGCCCCTCACCTGGGTCTGAGCGGCTGCGGGAGGTGGCCCGGCTGCAGCTGGAGGCCCAGGCGCTGCTGCTGACGGACCTGGACCCACAGCTGCAGGGGCTGGTGCGGGGAGCGACGGGCTGGGGGCTCCCGGAGACTGGCAGGTCCCCGGGGGCCGGGCAGGGCGATGCCCCCTGGTGGTAATGGGGGCTGGGCTCCCGGGGCAGGTGTTTCTCTCCACAGAGGAGGCCCCGGAGCCACCCTACCCGGCTCCCCCGCTGGGCTGGGTCCCGCCTGCCCAGCCGCCTCTGGAGCCAGGTCCGGGGGGGCCTGGCCGGTGGGCGAGTCGCCCCGAGCTGGTGGGATCCAGCTTCCCCGCCCGCGGGGACGGAGAAGCTGCTCCCCACCGGCCCTGGGGCCATCTTCAGGGCTTTCTTGAACCACAGCCGAAAACGTTTGGCCATGCTGCAAATGAGGGGAGCAAAGGGGAGCTTGGGGTGCAGCCTGATGAACGAAATCCAGGGGTTCCAGCTCCCCAGAGCGACTGCCCCCAGCCCCCAAATGGCCCCTTGCTTATCGGTTCGGTCTTGCACAGGCACTGCAAGGACCTGAGGGTATGTCTACACTACCCCGCTAGTTCGAACTAGGAGGGTAATGTAGACATACCGCACTTGCAAATGAAGCCCGGGATTTGAATTTCCTGGGCTTCATTTGCATAAGCGGGGAGCCGCCATTTTTAAAACCCCGCTCGTTCGAACCCCGTGCAGCGCGGCTACACGGGGCACGAACTAGGTAGTTCGAACTAGGCTTCCTAGTTCAAACTACCGTTACTCCTCATTCCACGAGTCTCCTGCCCATCAACAGCCCCTTCTTGGCCAATCAGGGGAGAGTCTAAGGTGTGGGGGGTGGAGCGTTCTCCCCAAAGACACCGGCATAGACTTGTTCCAGCCCCACCTCCCCAGTCCCCACAATGGGGGCTGCATCCCCCACCCCACGGCTCCTGCAAACCACCCCCCGTCCTTCAGCTAGTCTGTTGGGTCCCAAGCTGGGGGAGGCAGCAAGGGAAGGTCACAGAGGAGGCAAGAACAGAGCAGAAATGTGGGGGGATGGAGGAAAAGGGAAACCAACCAGGAGAAAGCCCCAGTGGCGCTAAGGACGCAGCCCAGGTGAGGAATCACCTTCTGGCCCTTGACCGAGGGCTGGGCCTGCCTGGAACCCAGCCGGCCCCGGGCGGGATCCAACCCCTGGGGGCTCTTACCTTCGTCACAAAGGTGTCGGGATGTGAAACTCACAGAACGCGAACGAACCGTGAGGAGGAGACGCACCAGAGCTAAAGCAACCGGGGGTCTCCAAAGTCCCCTGGGCCCGCCCCCCGCTTTTATCAGCCTGAGATGTGGGTCCCTCTGTGAGGTCATCACCTCCCCACCTGCCCTTTGCCTTATATGCTGAGGGCTGCCCAAAGCCCCTGTGAGGTCACCGCCCCCCCCCACCCTGCCAGGCAAATGTCCTGCCTCTGGCCACCCCCCTGGGAAGTTTGAGCCATTACTAGGGGTCCCTCCCCCTCCCTCATAGGCTGCTCCCTGCCCTACACTGCAGGCTTCTTGCACGAGAGCTGTTTCACGCCGGAGTTCTTGCGCAAAAGGTCTCGTGCAAGAGTGCCTCCACCCTGCCATAGGCTTTTGCACAAGAGCGTCCATGGCAGTGTGAACGCTCTCTTGTGCAAGAAAGCTCTGATGGTCATTTTAGCCATAAAAGTGTCTTGCTCAAGAAGCCCCTGGTGCCCGTCCACGCTGCCTTCTTGCACAACAGCTCTTGCACAAAGGGGGCTTAGTCATCGTCGGGAGAGGAATAACTCCTGTGCAAGGAGCCCTGTTCTCTGATGCTTTACTGCAAATTTACTTCTGCAAGAACACACGTAGAGTGTAGACGCGCCACAAGTTTTTTCGCAAGAACACACAAAAACAAGCCATGTGGATGTTTTCTTTTTCGGCAAAAGCCCCTTTTTGCACAAGATCGGTCGGCCTTTTTGCAGAAATAGGGATCTTGTGGGAAAAGGGGGTTTTTTGCACAAAAAGTAAACATCCACATGGCTTGGTTTTGCGCACAAACCCCGAGCACAAAAACGGATCGGCAGAAAATATGCAAATGACATTGCGTGTCATAGAGTCCCTCGTTAGCATATTTTTTGCCAAAAAAACTCGTTGTATAGACGTAGCCTAGGAGAGAAGCGATCTCAGACACAAAGCCCTTCAGTAAGAGGGCATAGCCCTGGGGCGTGGTAGGAGACGTACGGCAGACATGGGAGGTCACTCTCCTAGCTATTTGGCACGGAGGAGGCCTCAGCTGGAGCACTCTGTCCAGATCTCAGGGCCATGCTTTAGGAGAGAGAGTCCAGAGGGGAACTATGAAAAGAGATTAGGGACGTTAGATATTCACTGAGTAGTCAATTAACCTCATGATTTCTTATCGGTTACTTGACTTTTCGATAGTCCCCAGGGGCCAGCTGTCTCAGTCCTGGCTCGCGCTGGGTGCGGGACCTACCCCCTCCGCGGCTCTGCATTTACAGTGTGTTAGGAGCCAGGCAGGCAGGCAGCCTCGCTCAGTTCCAGTTTGCACCAGGTCCAGAAGCTCAGACCCAGCCCCCAGGCAAGGGCTGCTGCCAGCTTGTGCTGCTGCCTCTGATACAGAGGCAGCAGTACGGAGTGCCAGGAGGGAACTGGTCTAAAAAGCACCTCCCCTTGCGACCTGGCTGCCTGTCACCCCACGCTGCTGCCTCCGTTTTTGGCGAGAGAGAGCCGCCTGTCTTGAGACACCGGTGGGGAGTCGGATTTTCAAAAGGCAGGTCTCTGTCCTTTGTGAGCCTTCCAAAGCGCTTCGGTGGGGGGAGGGGGCAGGAAGGCGGACGACACTCAGGAATTGTAGCACCCAAATCCACGGAGTGTTTCGCCAGCACCTCCTGCAACAGAGCCCAATCCCTGACAGGCTTTTAGGCAAGATAGATCATTTGAAAAAATGACAGACACAGGGTTTTCCGTCACCGCTCTCCCTTTCTTTTATTTCCCTGGGCTAACTGGCTTGTTCCTCTTTGGCTAAGGATGGAAGGGTATGTCTACACTACAATGTTAGTTCGAACTAACGGACGTTAGTTCGAACTAACATTCATAGCCGCTACACTAGCGCTCCGCTAGTTCGAATTTGAATCGAACTAGCGGAGCGCTTAGTTCGAACTAGGAAAACCTCATTTTACGAGGCTTAAGCCTAGTACGAACTTACTAGTTCGAATTAAGGGCTGTGTAGCCCCTTAATTCGAACGAGTGGGAGGCTAGCCCTCCCCAAGTTTCCCTGGTGGCCACTCTGGCCAACACCAGGGAAACTCTATGCCCCCCTCCCGGCCCCGGACCCCTTAAAGGGGCACGGGCTGGCTACGGTGCCCGTGCCAGGTGCAAGCCTGCCAGCACCCAGCCAGCAGACCCTGCACCTGGCACGGCACAGAGCCACCCACCCGATGTCCCCCAGCCCACCCCCTCTTCCCGGGACCAGGCTGGCGGCTCCCGGAAGCTTGCCCGGGACCGCAAGAGGCGGGTACATTCCTGGGCTAGTGCGGACATCGTGGACCTCGTCCACGATCTCCGCACTAGGCACAGGAAAGTGGCCGTCTAGGGCAGGAGAGCTGCCAGCCTGGCCACCCAGGAGCAGGTTTGCATGAAAATCAAGGGGGTCCACTGAGACCCCCGACCCTGAGCCCTGAGCTTACAATGGCCGTCCTGGGTCAGACCAAAGGTCCATCTAGCCCAGTAGCCTGTCTGCCGACAGCGGCCAACCCTAGGGACCGTGGAGGGGATGGACCAAAGACAGTGACCAAGCCATTTGTCTCGTGCCATCCCTCTCCAGCCTTGCACAAACTTTGGGCAGGGACACCACTCCTACCCCCTGGCTAAGACTACTCCATGGACCCAACCTCCATGACTTGATCTCACTTCCCTTTAAACTCTGTTCTAGTTGTAGCCTTCACAGCCTCCTGCAGCAAGGAGTTCCACCGGTTAACTATTTGCTTTGTCAAGAACAACAACTTTCTCTTACTAGTTTCAAGCCTGCTACCCAGTCCTTTCCTTTGGTGTCCTCTAGTCCTTCTTTATGGGAACTCAGGAAGAACTTTTCTGAATGCACCCTCTCCACCCAAACCCCTGCTTTTAGAGACCTCTATCCTGTCCCCCCTCCGTCTCCTCTTTTCTAAGCTGAACAGTCCCAGTCTCTGTAGCCTCTCTTCATCTGGGACCTGTTCCCAACCCCTTATCATGTTAGTTGCCCTCCCCTCTCCCAGCCTTAATCTTCCCCTCTCCCACCTCCTTTTCCCAGTCTCCCCCAGTTTTGTTCAATAAAGACAGAGTCAATGTTGGAAGAAACGTTATCTTTATTTTGTACATCAATAAGAAGGGGGGCTAGGGAAGGGTAAGTGGAAGGAGGTGAGAGAGGAATGGGGTACAAGCCCCCGATGGGGAGGACTGGGCTGGCTCTGCAGGCTTCTGGGGGTGGAAGCTCTCCTGCAGCCCCCCGATTACCCCCTCTCCCCAGATGGCAGCCTGTGGCAAGTGCAGCCGGGCTGATGGCTGAGTGGTGTGATGTGCCCAGTGTGGGTACTCCGGGCACTCCAAGCCAGGACTGGTTTTCAAGCGGGGCACCCCTTAGAACTGTCTGTCCGGGGTGGGGGTCGGGACCCTTTAAGCGCAGCCCTCGGCTAGCCTGAGACTGCATCTCCACGCTCTAAGTCCTCCTCTGATGCCCTGCTGGCACTGCTTCCGGCCATCCTTAAGCCCTGTTCAGAGTCCACTCAATGTGGACTTGCTAGTTCGAATTAGCAAAACTAGTTTTTAGTTCTAGACGCGTTAGTTCGAATTAGCTTTGTTCGAACTAGCGCTGTAGTGTAGACATACCCGAAGAGAGGAGCCAGCAGGGGTAGAATGAATTGTGTACCAGGTCCTGGAAACAAGAGCATCTCCTCCAGATCACCCATCCACACCTGAACTGTTTAAAAGCTTGGCTGCCAATAAAGACACCTTAGCTCAGCAAATGCCAAGCCAGGCACCTGTGTTTGGACACGAGGGGGCCCTGTGAGGAAAGGCTGCAGGGCAGAGCTGTGCACAGAGTTGTTAGGGTCTGATGCAGGAAAGCCTTAGTGACCTGCGTGTTGATAGTCCATCCACCTGGCTGAGTCGTAGTTTGTGACCATCTATGGGGCAGAGACTCTCCCCTTCATTGCTGATCTGTGCAACTCTGGATACAGGGGGTCCTGATTCCAGACTGGGGCTCCCGGGCACGACAGTAACGTACCTAATAAATATTGTACAGCACCTAGCACAGTGGGGCTCTCACCCCTGATTGGGGCTCCAGGGTGCTACTGCAACACAAATTACTAATCACAAGGACAATCTCTTTCATCGTCTCTTTGATCTGTGCATCCACCCAGCCTCCCCAAACCAAAGATCATTTCACTGGGTCTATCTCATCTCTCTCCCCCCATCCCAGGCACACTGGGGACAGGGGATCTCAGGGGTGTCTCTGCCATGTCTGACTGTACATTTGCTAACACGGCTCGGCCTCACTCTCATACCCACCTTTCCTCCTCAGCAAACAAAGCGCCACAGCCAGCACCAGGACAGCAGGGACTGCAATTCCCAACAGGAGCTTTAGATCCAGCCCTAGGAAAGAACCTCGCTGTGAATGGCCCCTCCAAGCAGCCACCAGCCAGTTCCCACCGGCTGGACCTGGCTGAGTCCTGTGGTAAGTGACCCCTGACGTTTCCATGAGTATACCTGGAAGCTCACCTCACGGTTACCTGCAGGTCAACATTATCTGCTGTTCTTTGGGAGTAAAAGTTCACTGAAGATTTTCAACCAATTTTTCTTCCCAAAGTTTGTTTTTATCCAAACATCGATTACAGGAAAACAAAATTTTCCCCCAAGCAATTCATGTGCTAGGACCTTCTTAGTCTTTCCTACAATAATTTGGATATGGAAGACACCGTTTTGCTTGGTTTAGAACCAACAGGCTTGTTCCATTTTAGATTTCCAAATGCAGAAACAGAAGACAAACGTCGCTTGGAAAGGAAACAAAGCCAAACCCTCTGTGTATCCAGCTGACATTTTAGGTCATGTTCTGAACAAGGAAACTGCTAAGTCAAAGTAAGACCAAAGGAAAACGTTTGTTCAGTTTCATGATTTTTTTCCCCCATCAAAACAGTGACATTATCCATGGCACGTTTTGTTCATAATTTTTTCTAGAAATAAATCTGGTTCTACCATCCCGCCAGGGCAAGTTCCTCAAGCAGGAAACATTCCTGTGGGAACTGCCCTGCTTCCAGGAAGCATCACAATTCAGCGCAGCACAAATAACTTTCCACAGGTGCTTAAAATGAAGCACATACCTAGGGCTATGTCTAGACTGCAGGCTTCTTTCGAAAGAGGCTCTTTCGAAAGCATCTTTCGAAAGAGCCTCTTTCGAAAGATCGCGTCTAGACTGCAGGCGGATCTTTCGAAAGAGCAATCCGCTTTTTCGAAAGAGAGCACCCAGCGAGTCTGGATGCTCTCTTTCAAGGAAGCCCTATTTACATTGAAGAACGCCATCTTTCGAAAGAGGAACTTTTGAAAGAAGGCGTTCTTCCTCGTGAAATGAGGTTTACCGCCATCGAAAGAAAAGCCGCGTTCTTTCGAAATAATTTCGAAAGAACGCGGCTTGAGTCTGGACGCAGGGGAAGTTTTTTCGGGAAAAGGCTACTTTTCCCGAAAAAACCCTTAAGTCTGGACACAGCCTAAGTGCTGTCCTGGATAGGGCTGGACTTGAGCTCATACTTGAGAGCTTCCTGGGCATCCAGCAGACACATGTGTGGGGCTGATCTACCTGAAAGCCACCTACTGGGTGTGGGTCCCTATCCCATATAGTGGCACTTAGACACTTACAGAGATACCATGAGTCTGCTCCACAACTGACTTTTAGCTCAAGCTGTAGAGCTGGGGTGGGGAACCTCAGACCCGGGGGCCGCATCCAGCTACTGGTTTGATTGAATCTGGCCCCAAGGCTCAGGCTCCACACTGACCCACCCCACAGCCCCTACTAGGAGCACACAAAATCTACTAGGCTGCTCCTCCCCCCAGACTCTGGAGTATGAAGAGTAAATGGGAAGAGTATGAAGTGTCTGTCTCCTCATTTGGGGGCCAGGAACTTTTGTCTGGGTGTCTGGCTGGTGAGTCTTGCCCACATGCTCCGGGTTCAGCTGATCGCCATATTTGGGGTCAGGAAGGAATTTTCCTCCAGGGTAGATTGGCAGAGGCCCTGGAGGTTTTTTGCCCTCCTCTGTAGCATGGGGCATGGATCACTTGCTGGAGGATTCTCTTCATTTTGGGGTCTTTGAACCATCGTTTCAAGGACTTCAATATCTGAGATATAGGTGAGAGGATTATTCTAGCAGTGGGTGGGTGAGAGTCTGTGGCCTGCACTGTGCAGGGGTCAGACTAGATGATCAAAATGGTCCCTTCTGATCTTAAATTCTATGAATCTATGAGGAATGTTTTTTTTTTTTTTTGCTTGCCACTTGTGTGTGGCCCCCAACTGATTTTCCTGCGGGTCAGTGGCTGCAACCCAAAAAAGGTTCCCCCACCCTGCTGTAGAGTCTCATGCACTAAGCTCCAGCGCTCTCAGGTTTGGTTCCACCTGTCGGCGCTACATACCCAGCGGAGCAGTTTTCTGTGGAAAACGCTGTTTCTTCAAAATAAAAACTTTTCAACGAGGTCACTTCAGTGTTGCTAAATTTCTGTTCCATGGAAAAATCTGAATGTTTGACTATTTCCCCTGATTCAGGATGAAAATACAATCGAGGAAGGTCAGAATTTGTTTGCTGATGTGGACACTTTGCAGGGAGTTGGGGCAAACAGCGAGGTTTGGGCTCTGATCAGTTCAGTTCCTGGGGCTCGGTTGCTCCCTGGGAACCAGACACTGGTGCTGGGCTGAGGTTCCTGGCAGAGGGGTTTGCCCACACGCCGGGTGTGACACTCTGGGCCAGGCATGGAGCACAGAGCATAACTAGCTAATGACACAGAGACAGAACCTGGGAGCCCAGGTGGGATGATGCGTCTGGTGCCTCCTGCCAGAGCAACCCCCCACCCAGTGAATGCAGAGAGGGGCAATAACTCACTGGCTGCTGGGTTAGCAGAGGGGGCAGGGAACTCCAGAGGAAACTTGCCCATCCCATGAATTTAGATTCCCCCTCTAGAAGAGCCATTTTCCTTCCCTGTGAAGATGTTGCCTGGCTCAGACATGCTGGGTAAAGTCTAGGAAAGGGGCAGGGAGAATGTTCTGTGTTGGAAGATCCCGTCACCCTGTTACATGTGGCGTATTTCCTACATCCATCGTCATGGTGATCACACTAAGACTCGGGCTGCCCAGGCCAGGACCTACTTTGCCCTAAATAAAGACCCCACAACACAGAAACACTTCAGAAGCATTTACCTGGGGGGAATGAACCAACGTCACTGCCTCTGCTGGAGCCATCACCTGGGCAATAAACACACAGACTGGGGGGTTATCAGCTGAGGACCCACCTTTCCCTACATAAGGACCCAGAAGGAAAAATGCTCCAGAAGCATTTACCAGAGGTGGGAGGGGGAGAGAAGATCTCCCAGCATCCCCACCGCTGGGTCCATCCCCTCTAGGCAATAAACACAGCAGAGATCAGAGCAGGCCCAGTCCAGGCCTCTACGCTGCTCTAGCACAGCTAGCCACTGGCAGCCACTGGCTGGGGGTAGGGCTGCTGGGCTCAGGGTGAGTCACAAATTGGATCTGAGTCAGCAATGGGAGTGTGTGTAAGACAGGGGAGGTGTCAGCTGACAGCCCAGTGCAGCATCAGAAGCAGCCCATGGTGTGGGGGCCGCTCCAAGCCAGCCATGGAGAGAAAGGGGAGGGAGGTGCTGCAGCCCGGCCTTCGTTAACTGGTTAAACTTAATGTTTCAGCAGTTAACTAATTAAACAGGATTTTACATCCTTAGCAGGTTTAGTCTTGAGAGAAGAAGCCGGGGAACATGGTAACAGTCTCTAAATCTGCTCAGGGCTGTTACACAGGGGCCGGGATCAGTGGTTCTAAGGGCCCACGGAGGGCAGGGCTAGAGGCGATGGGGCTAATCTGCAGCAAGGGAGGGTTCGGTTCAGTAGCAGGGAGGAGAAGCTCTGGAACCGGCCTCCAGGGCAGGGTCTGGAGTCCCTGTTGTCAGAGCTTAGTAACAGGCTGCACAAGCCCCGTGTCAGGGCTGGTCTAGGTTCACTCTGTCCTGCAGGCCTTGGCGGCATCTCAAGGTCCCTTCCAGCCTGACATTTCTATGATGATCCCGTCACCCTGGTGCCAGGGCTGGGCCAGCCGAGCTGAGCTGTGTGAAACATGGGACGGGGTGAAACACACAGCAGGGGTGAGGGTGAAATACGGGACAGGGTGAAACACACAGGAAGGGGTGAGGGTGAAACACGGGATGGGGTGAAACACACAGGAAGGGGGGGGGGGGGTGCCTGGGACACACTTTGCACAAAGACGTTTTATGAGATATTTTGTTTCAGATTTTGGAAATTGATGAATGTCAGTTTGGATGGGGAGGGGGGTGTCATTTAATTGCTGTTCTCACACTGTCATTAACCCCATTCCCAGGATGCTGAGTTTCTGCTGGGCAGGGCTACAATAGGATATGTCACCCACAGACACGCACGGACGCACAGCTCACACCTTACCAATTACACTGATGTGTTGTGTGTGGCTGAGCTGGGATCTCGTCACCTGATTGTCGCTGTCCTTGATCTCGTACCCGCAGGAGAAATTCCCAGAACTGCCCCCGGACACCACATGCTCATAGTCGTAGGTGGCCTTCTCCTTTGAGCCCGTCTGGACTGAAACCTCCTCCCCGTCCTTGCAGAAGACGATGCGGGTGGCCAGGTGCCAGGAGGACATGAAGCACCTGACCTGCACGGAGTCCCCTGGCCGGGCCAATGTCTGGTTCAGGTAGAGGGTGGGGGCAGGGAGAGCACCTGGGGAGGGGAAGGGGGCAGAGCTGTCAGTGGGGTGTTGCTGGTGCCTGGTGCTGTTAGTGGGGCAGGAGGTAAGTAGAAGAGGGTCTGGGCCGTGTCTCAGATGGAGGCTCTGACCTGACCGGAGGCTTTACCCCAGGGGCTAATGGGCTGTGTACAGGCCTCAGGGCTCGGTCGGGCTGGGTGCCAATGCCTGGTGCTGTGCACTGTGCTAGAGCAGGCCCTGCTGAGGTCACTGACGGATGCAGCTGGGGCAGGACGGCTGGGAGTGAGGCCAAGGGCTGGGAGCTGGTGCTGAGGGAAGGTAAATCCTTGGGTCAGAGCTGGGAGGCAGCAGGGCAGGGAGAGGTCAGTTGGGAGGCATCTGCACCCTGCTCAGGCCCTCACCCAGGCCTGCCCCTCTTCCCAACCCATTGCTGTTGGCACCGCATTCAGCAGCGAGCAGCCAAAGGGGTGGTGGCTGGAGTGCCCGGTGGGGGAGAGGTAAAGGCCCTGGGTGCATTGAGGACAGACAGACTGGACTCACCGGGAGCTGAGCAGATCTCCTGGCTGCTGCGGCTCAGTGCTGGGAACAGAAAGGGGACGTGGGGTCAGTGCCAGTCTGGAATCTCCCCTGCGGTGAGATACCAGGGACAGCTTCTGGGGCCTCTGTTCCCCACACTGATTACAGGCTCCATTTTATGCCCTGCCTGTCCCACCAGGAGCACCCCTGCCTGTTCCATGAGGCTGTGCCAGGCACCGTGCAGAGCCCTGACCCCCAGGTTCCCTCCTGAAAAGAGCTGAAGTGACTTGGGCCCAGCCCTATAATGAGTCTGACCCCAAGACCCAGAACCCCTGAATTCTGGGTGAACTCATAACTGGAGCCCAGCCTCGAACCCATCTCAGTGTCTCTGGCCTGTCAGTAACAGGGAACTCTGGAGCCAGATGCTGATAACCCCCTGTGGTGAATAGGAGGAGTTCTGGCCAGCATTTGGTGACTAAAGGGTGAAAGTCAGATAGCTATGGGGGTGTTGGCAGGGAGCCAGAAGAGCCAACAACAGAGGGTGTTGAAATTTGAATTGAATAGATCTACCTGCCTGCTGATCTCTTTGTGTGAGTTTAAGGCTGCGTCCACACTACACCCTAAACTAGAAATAAGAAATGCATTTCTTATTTCAATGTTATTTTGAAATAGCTTATTTTGAAATTTGGCGCACCTACATGGTGCCAAATTTTTTTAAATGAAGTGCTATTTTGAGCCATCCCTGATCCCTCGTGCAATGAGGTTTACCAAGATGGCAAAATAGCGCGCCCGTTATTTAAAAAAATATTTTGAAATGACTGGCAGCTTGTGTAGACACAGGGTAGCTGTTTTGGGCTCTCTCCAGTATCCCAAAATAGCCTTGCAGTGTAGACATACCCTAAGGTAGGAGCTGGGGGAAGCAAGATGAATTGAACCTACAAAGAGTACTGGGCATGGAAATGGACTGGGCTTCAAAGTATGGATCACCACAGATCATGAGTAGATTGAAAAATGTATATTCAGTTGCGATTAGGTTATTTTTCTTTGTTTTGTTGTTTGGTTAAACTCTGTGCTAAGCCCATGTGCCTCCCTCCTCCCCCTCCCCCTGACACACACACACACACACACACACACACACACACGCTATATCTAAGCTGCACCCAGAGATATTATTATTCTCTATGTTATATTTTGTTTTTCTCAGTTGCTCTGTAACATCTAGCAATCAAGTAGTCTTTATTAGTATATCTGGGTATGTCTACACTACAACGCTAATTCGAACTAACGCGTCTAGAACTAAAAACTAGTTCGAATTAGCGTTTTGCTAATTCGAACTAGCAAGTCCACATTGAGTGGACTCTGAACAGGGCTTAAGGATGGCCGGAAGCAGTGCCGGCAGGGCATCAGAAGGGGTATGTCTACACTACAGCGCTAGTTCGAACTAACTTAGTTCGAATTAGTTAATTCGAACTAAGCTAGTTCGAACTAACGCATCTAGAACTAAAAACTAGTTCGAACTAGCGTTTTGCTAGTTCGAACTAGCAAGTCCACATTAAGTGGACCCTGAACAGGGCTTAAGGATGGCCGGAAGCAGTGCCGGCAGGGCATAAAAGGAGGACTTAGAGCATGGAGATGCTGTCTCAGGCTAGCCGAGGGCTGCGCTTAAAGGGTCCCGACCCCCACCCCGGACACACAGTTCTAAGGGGTGCCCTGCTTGCAACGAAGTTCTGGCTTGGAGTGCCCTGAGTGCCCACACTGGGCACATCACACCACTCGGCCATCAGCCCGGCTGCACTTGCCGCAGGCTGCCATCTGGGGAGAGGGAGTAATTGGGGGGCTGCAGGAGAGCTTCCACCCCCAGAAGCCCGCAGAGCCAGCCCAGTCCTCCCCATCGGGGGCTCGTACCCCATTCCTCCCTCACCTCCTTCCACTTACCCTTCCTTAGCCCCCCTTCTTATTGATGTACAAAATAAAGATAACGTTTCTTCCAACATTGACTCTGTCTTTATTGAAAAAAAACTGGGGGAGACTGGGAAAAGGAGGTGGGAGAGGGGAAGAGAAAGGCTGGGAGAGGGGAGGGCAACTAACATGATCAGGGGTTGGGAACAGGTCCCAGATGAAGGAAGGCTACAGAGACTGGGACTGTTCAGCTTAGAAAAGAGGAGACGGAGGGGGGACAGGATAGAGGTCTCTAAAAGCAGGGGTTGGGTGGAGAGGGTGCATTCAGAAAAGTTCTTCCTGAGTTCCCATAAAGAAGGACTAGAGGACACCAAAGGAAAGAAATGGGTAGCAGGCTTGAAACTAGTAAGAGAAAGTTGTTGTTGTTGTTGCCAAAGCAAATAGTTAACCTGTGGAACTCCTTGCTGCAGGAGGCTGTGAAGGCTACAACTAGAACAGAGTTTAAAGGGAAGTGAGATCAAGTCATGGAGGTTGGGTCCATGGAGTCCTATTAGCCAGAGGGTAGGAGTGGTGTCCTTGCCCAAAGTTTGTGGAAGGCTGGAGAGGGATGGCACGAGACAAATGGCTTGGTCACTGTCTTCGGTCCATCCCCTCCAGGGTCCCTAGGGTTGGCCGCAGTTGGCAGACAGGCTACTGGGCTAGATGGACCTTTGGTCTGACCCAGTACGGCCATTGTAAGCTCAGGGCTCAGGGTCGGGGGTCTCAGTGGACCCCCTTGATTTTCATGCACACCTGGTCCTGGGTGGCCAGGCTGGCAGCTCTCCTGCCCTAGACGGCCACTTTCCTGTGCCTAGTGCGGAGATCGTGGACGAGGTCCACGATGTCCGCACTAGCCCAGGAAGGTGCCCGCCTCTTGCGGTCCAGGGCAAGCTCCCGGGAGCCGCCAGCCTGGTCCCGGCAAGAGGGGGTGGGCTTGGGGGCATCGGGTGGGTGGCTCTGTGCCGTGCCAGGTGCAGGGTCTGCTAGCTGGGTGCTGGCAGGCTTGCACCTGGCACGGGCACCGTAGCCAGCCCGTGCCCCTTTAAGGGGTCTGGGACCGGGAGGGGGGCATAGAGTTTCCCTGGTGTTGGCCAGAGTGGCCACCAGGGAAACCTGGGGAGGGCTAGCCTCCCACTAGTTCGAACTAAAGGGCTACACAGCCCTTAGTTCGAACTAGCTAGTTCGAACTAGGCGTTAGTCCTCGTAAAATGAGGTTTACCTAGTTCGAACTAAGCGCTCCGCTAGTTCGATTCAAATTCGAACTAGCGGAGCGCTAGTGTAGCGCATAGGAAAGTTAGTTCGAACTAACGTCCGTTAGTTCGAACTAACTTTCTAGTGTAGACATACCCAAGAGGACTTAGAGCGTAGAGATGCTGTCTCAGGCTAGCCGAGGGCTGCGCTTAAAGGGTCCCGACCCCCACCCCGGACAGACAGTTCTAAGGGGTGCCCTGCTTGAAAACCAGTCCTGGCTTGAATTGCCCGGAGTACCCACACTGGGCACATCACACCACTCGGCCATCAGCCCGGCTGCACTTGCCGCAGGCTGCCATCTGGAGAGAGGGGGCAATCGGGGGGCTGCAGGAGAGCTTCCGGCCCCAGAAGCCCGCAGAGCCAGCCCAGTCCTCCCCCTCGGGGGCTCGTACCCCATTCCTCCCTCACCTTCTTCCCTAGCCCCCCTTCTTATTGATGTACAAAATAAAGATAACGTTTCTTCCAACATTGACTCTGTCTTTATTGAACAAAAGTGGGGGAGACTGGGAAAAGGAGGTGGGAGAGGGGAAGAGAAAGGCTGGGAGAGGGGAGGGCAACTAACATGATCAGGGGTTGGGAACAGGTCCCAGATGAAGAGAGGCTACAGAGACTGGGACTGTTCAGCTTAGACAAGAGGAGACGGAGGGGGGACAGGCTAGAGGTCTCTAAAAGCAGGGGTTGGGTGGAGAGGGTGCATTGAGAAAAGTTCTTCATGAGTTCCCATAAAGAAGGACTAGAGGACACCAAAGGAAAGGACTGGGTAGCAGGCTTGAAACTAGTAAGAGAAAGTTGTTGTTGTTGTTGTTGTTGTTGTTGCCAAAGCAAAGAGTTAACCTGTGGAACTCCTTGCTGCAGGAGGCTGTGAAGGCTACAACTAGAACAGAGTTTAAAGGGAAGGGAGATCAAGTCATGGAGGTTGGGTCCATGGAGTAGTCTTAGCCAGGGGGTAGGAGTGGTGTCCCTGCCCAAAGTTTGTGGAAGGCTGGAGAGGGATGGCACGAGACAAATGGCTTGGTCACTGGCTTCGGTCCATCCCCTCCAGGGTCCCTAGTGTTGGCCGCTGTCGGCAGACATGCTACTGGGCTAGATGGACCTTTGGTCTGACCCAGGACGGCCATTGTAAGCTCAGGGCTCAGGGTCGGGAGGTCTCAGTGGACCCCCTTGATTTTCATGCACACCTGCTCCTGGGTGGCCAGGCTGGCAGCTCTCCTGCCCTAGCCGGCCACTTTCCGGTGCCTAGTGCGGAGATCGTGGACGAGGTCCACGATGTCCGCACTAGCCCAGGAAGGTGCCCGCCTCTTGCGGTCCTGGGCAAGCTCCCGGGAGCCGCCAGCCTGGTCCCGGGAAGAGGGGGTGGGCTGGGGGGCATCGGGTGGGTGGGGTCCGGGGCCGGGAGGGGGGCATAGAGTTTCCCTGGTGTTGGCTAGAGTGGCCACCAGGGAAACCTGGGGAGAGCTAGCCTCCCACTAGTTTGAATTAAGGGGCTACACACCCCTTAATTAGAACTAGTAAGTTCGAACTAGGCTTAATCCTCGTAAAATGAGGTTTTCCTAGTTCGAACTATTCGCTCCGCTAGGTCGATTCAAATTCGAACTAGCGGAGCGCTAGTGTAGCGGCTATGAATGTTAGTTCGAACTAACGTCCGTTAGTTCGAACTAACATTGTAGTGTAGACATACCCTCTTTTAGTTTTGTTAATAAAAACAACTTTTTTAAGGCGACGCTATGATTCTTGTATCCTAGAAAGCAGCAGGAGGTCTGTGTACGCAAGCCTAGACTGAGAGGTCATCTAGCAGAGATTACAATTTGTTTTCTGTTTTTCTTTTCCAAGCTCTCTTGGCGGAAAAGAGTTTGGGGATACCCCCTTGGAAGAACTCAAAGCCTAAGAAGAAAGGTGGGGTTTTATTCACTTGGCAGAGGCAGCTACCTCCCAAGGTGAAGGGATCTGTGACCTCAAGGAAGTTGGTTTTTATTTTTAAGCGGAATGCTGTTAAGGCAAGGTCTTTAAGGTCTCTGGCAGGTCTGTACCTTCTGCACTCTGAATGCCAGAGTGGGGAACAGAGTTGACCACCCTCCCCCTCCAGTGGCAACAGCCTCCCTGCGCTCTGCCTCCAGGCTGCGCTGACACCCCAGGAGCATCTGAGCCCCGCCCGGCCTGACCCCATGGGCCTGGCGTGGGGAGCTGGGCCCAGTGACACCCCAGGGGTGGGATCCAGCTGAGTGCCAGGTCCCAGCTCTCCACAGGGAACGCCGCCGCCCTGCAGCCTGGGTCTGGGTGGGGAAGCAGGGACCCGGGGAAGGATTTAGGCCCCGGGGACAGTAACTGGCCATGAGCTCCCAGGGCACCGCGGGGCAGCTGGGCCGATGGGCCCCTGGGCTGTGTAACGAGGGGGCAGGGAGCAGGCACCGGGGGGGGGGGGGGATTTCCCCAGCCTGAGGCCTTGGGGAGGCCGATCCTGGATCATGCGCCCGGCTCTGGCCCCGTTTCAAAGGCTGCTGGCAAAGTGCAGCGGGGGCAGGGCAGGGCCCTCTGCTGCTAGAGGGGATTTGCCGACTCCCTGGGCTTCCTTGGCTCCATTTTCTCCCACCCCCTGCGAGTTAGCCCAGGCTCTCACACACTCACCGAGCAGCAAGAGGAACAGAGACAGGAGCATCGGGGCTGCGGCAGGAACCGAGAGGGTGGAAATGGCCAAACGACGTCGGCTTCTGACGAGACCAGGAAGGGACAATCTGCAGTCGCTGTCTGCTCCGACCTGCCCCCCGCTGCTCCTCTGGGCTCACAGCAGAAAGCCCCCCTCCCCGTGCAGAGTCTCTGCCAGCCCCTCAGGGCTGGGCTGGGAACCCAAATGCTGTCGCTGCTCTGATCCTCGTCAGGGCGTACGGTGAGGGAGCAGAGATGCCGCGGCCCTTCTGCTCTGCCCCGTCCTCTCCTCGTGTCTGATCGTCACTGTTCTTCATTTCCTGTCCTCTACATACCCCACCACCACCCACATCTTTATTTAGCGCCGGAAGCCTGAGAATCAAACACGTGTAGTTACAGGACTCAGCGAAAGCTACCATGTTAGATGTAGTCCTGGCCTCGCTGGAAGGTTTAACATGAACTACACTGAACTCATACATAGAGCTCAAAGTGCTGTATCAGGGAAACAGGTGGGGAAACTGAGGCACGGGAAGGTGGGAATGGGAGTGTCCTGAAGTCACCCAGCAGGACAGAGCCAAGAATAGAAGTCAAGTCTTTGTCTATACATTCAGCATTAAAACACTGAGCACACGGGGTGATTTTTTACACCTCTAAGCAATGTTCCCTCTAATTATTTTCATTTGTGTGCGCCATAAATATTGTTATGTGCACTGAGGTATGTGTGGATATGCATCACCAGTGGCAACACCTATTCCCGGCTATGGGCACTGTGCTCCTCTAGTGCGCCTTCTATTGACAGAACTCTGTTGACAAAAGGTGTTATTCCCTGTAGAATGAGACCGCCTTGGCTTAACCACGAGATCTTGCATGATCTAAAAATAAAAAAGGAGTCATATAAAAATGGAAAGTAGGACAAATTACAAAGGATGAATATAGGCAAACACCACAGGAATGCAAGGGCAAGATTAGAAAGGCAAAGGCACAAAATGAGCTCAAACTAGCTACGGGAATAAAGGGAAACAAGATGACTTTTTATGAATACATTAGGATGAAGAGGAAGCCTAAGGACAGGGTAGGCCCACTGGTCAGTGAGGAGAAACATAACAGGAATGGCAGAGATGCTTAATGACTGCTTTGTTTCGGTCTTCACTGAGAAGTCTGAAGGAATGCCTAACATAGTGAATGCTAGTGGGAAGGTATTTAGAAGATAAAATAAAAAAAGAACAAGTTAAAAATCACCTAGAAAAGTTAGTTGACTGCAAGTCACCAGGGCCTGATGAAATGCATCCTAGAATACTCAAGGAGCTGATAGAGCTGAGCCTCTAGCTATCATCTTTGGAAAATCATGGGAGACAGCAGAGATTCCAGAAGACTGGAAACGGGCAAATCTAGTGTCCATTTATAAAAAGGGAAATAAGAACAACCCAGGAAACTACAGACCAGTTAGCTTAACTTCTGTGCCATGGAAGATAGTGGAGCAAGTAATGAAGGAAATCATCTGTAGACACTTGGAAGGTGGCAAGGTGATAGGGAACAGCCAGCCTGGATTTGTAAAGAACAAATCATGTCAAATCAATCTGATAGCTTTCTTTGATAGGAGGCAGAGGCAGGCCGGGAATGGGCCGGGACTGATCCGCGTTCTCCTTTCCCCGGGGAGGGGTGACCCTGGGCCTTTCAGGGGGGCTCTTGTGTGACTGCAGCTGGGCCCCAGACTGGGGAGTGGCCGTTAGTGGATCCCCTTGTTCCATCCTCCGGAGTGACCCTTCAGTCGGGGCCATTGCTCAGGGTTGTCTCCTCACAAGACCGGCCCCGCCCCCGCCCCAGGAGCTCTCTCTGTCCATCCACTTAGCTTAAAACCGCCTCGGCGGCCGTTTGCATGGGACGTGCAGCCCCAGGATGCTCAGGGACCCCCCCTCTTCTCTCCCCTCAGAACTCCGCCGACTGGCTGAGGATGGGTCACCACGTGGCCCAGCTGGGCCTTTTCATTTTGGACCCTTCCGAGGACGTCAGCCGGCTGGCCCGGGAGGGGGTGCACCGCCTCTGCCAACTCCTCCTGCATCACAGGGGTAAGGAACCCAGCCGGGACCTGGGCCCCAGGGACACCCTGAGGGTGCCGGCGGCGGGGGGAGGGGTCCCAGGCCTTTTCCCCCAGACTGGCCCAAGGGGGGGATGCGTCCCTCTGTGTTCCCCTTCTGCCCCCTGTGCCCCTCCATTTGCCCAGGGATGCCTGCAGGGACCCGTGGGAGGGGAAGGGCTCAGACCTGCCAGCAGAATGACCCTGTTGTGTCTCTTGCAGGCCTCAACATCCACCAGGCAGAGGACCTGTGGTGCAGACACTACTACAAAGAAAGATGGGTCCTGGCTCACAGCAACAGCGTGAGGGTGGGAGAGGTAAGGACGCGCTGCCAGGGCAGGGCAGGGCTCAGGGGTGGGCTGCCCCTTTGTGACGCTGTCCCGGCGTTTCAAGGGGGCGGCTCTTCCTAGGGGCAGTGACGCACGGAGCCCTGGATCTCCCGTAGAAGGGGAGACAGGGTGCGGGGGAGAGGTAACGCTTTCTGATGTTGGCCAGTGGTCTAGGGCTGCTCTGTTCTGCGGAGGGGGGTGAGGTCTGGGAGGATCTTGGGGGCAGGAGGAAGGTGTGACCTGGGGCAGGGGTTGGGGTGCAGGGTAAGGAGAGCGTCCAGGTGCAGGGTCTGGAAGGGAGTTTGGGGAAGGAGGAAGCTGTTTTAGCCTCAGGAGTTGGGGCTGGGCTCTGGGCCATTAACTGAAGCCTCGTGTCCTCTTGATTTCAGGTCTTTGGGCAGCTCTTCTCCCAGGAGCAGGAAAACTCCTTTTTGGAGACGGCTCTGCTCGCTGCCCGCTCCCCTCTGCAGCGCCCTAGCAAGGCCGGGCTGGTCCTGGCCCACGCCCTGCAGGGGCAGGCCCAGCACGTCCTCGGCTACATGGTGAGCAGCCAGAGCGGATGCAGGAGAGTGGGGAGGGTCAGGGTCTCCTTCCCATCCCCTCAGGGAGTCCACCCCGCCCCTTTCCTCAGGCTGACAGAATCCCTCCTGCCCCTGCGAGCGTCCTTGGGGTTGGGGGAGGCTCTGCACACACAAGCCGTGTCCTGGGAGATGGGAGGGGGGAGAGGTGTCAAGAGCCCTGGGAGGGGGGTCAGGAGCTCACCCTACGGGCTGCTGGCCTGACAGGGGGGTGAGCAGGGAGCAGAACAAGTCTCAGCACTGGGGGCAGGAGGGTGGAAATGCTGGGGGGGGCCCAGTACCCCTGACTTCCTGGGGATGGATCTTTGTCTGACAGATTCTGCTTCCCTTGCAGCAGGAAGACAGCCAGTGAGCGCACCAGGAGCTGAGGAGGCAGCAGCTGCGTCCCCACTTCCAACCCTGCAAATTGTATATAATTGTATTTTAATTATGATTAAACAACATTTGAAAGAACTTTTGGAGCAGGCTTGGTCAATCATTGTTAATCCTTCAGTCTCTCCATACGCAGCCAACAGTGGACAGCAGTTTTATATTCTGGAATGCAACATTAAAACATTAGACGGAAAGTCACTTTAAAAAGGAAAATCGAGAGGTTCCCTTTCAATCTGATGGCAACAACTCATTTACCTTTTTTTTTTCATTATCCAGATTTTTGTCAAAATTGACAAGTTTCTTTGAGGTGTTTCAATTTTGATGAAACTGCATTTTCCAGTGGAAAAGCATTGCGCTGGAAAAATTCCAGCCAGCTCTAGGAAATAGGTAATACACCAACCAATGGCTCTCAGGAATATGTAGCATAGCTCAAGAGTGTACTAGAATGAATAAAACGGCCTTGTCATGCACTGCAAGAGGATTTTTGAGTTCAGTTATTTCCTTTTTTTAAAAGCCCTTCACCCCAGACAGTTGCAGCTTCCATCCGTGCAGGACTCTGCTGGAGAACACACAGCACGCTGGCTGCCCAAGTTTATCGTCCACATGATGCCCCCTCTGGGAAAGGTGAGAAGGTTGCTCTGTGGTTGTGTGGTCCTCTGGTCTCAGCTCCTCACTGGTTCCCCTGCACAGACATCCCCCGACTGCCCTGGGAGTAGGGCCTGGTTCAGATCTAAGGCCCCCAGTGTCGATCCGCAGTCACCCCCCAACTGCCCTGAGGACCCGTCCGGATTCTGATCTAAGCCCCCCCGTGTCAAAACAAGGAGGTGGAACTCAGCTTTGGGGTGAACATTCAGGTATCAACAGCTCTTCTCTGTCCCCACCTGTCCCAAACAGAGATACTCATGTCCCAACACCCTGAATTGCTCCGCCAGCCAGCATCCTGCAGAGGAGACAGCTCATTAGGGACCAGAACTCAGAGCGATTGGATCCCACACCCTGGTCTCGGATCTCCCACACACACACACCTGCCATAGGCACGTGCACCAGCTGTCTCCGATACTCACCGAGGAAGAGGACGGTGATAGCAGATGCCATGATGGGGCTGTGAGGGGCCCCTTAGCACCACCACCAACGCCCCGGTGCCCAGTTCTACCCAGTCCCATATAAGGAGCTCAGATGCTAGCTGCAGCTACAGGAAGATGTCGATGTCTTGTCACTTCCTGCGTCCGTCACACCTTGTCTCTGATCTTCAGGTGAAACCTAGTGCGGTCACAGTTAGCAGCAAAGGCCCCTGCACAAATCAGGAAACCCTGCAGCCAAGTGTCACGTAGCTCGCAGCTGGCCTGTTTGTTTTGGGGAGGGGGAAACTGGTCACCATCAAAATACTCTGTGTCCTGGGCTAATGTGCATCTGAGCGAGATCTAGGAAGCCGCAGTCTCATCTTCCATCTTTAATCGACGACTATTTCCTGCAGATTACACACACCGCCACTCACCTGCAGCCCAGCTTCCAAGAAGGGCAAAGCAAAAGCGGCGCTCGCGAATTCCAGCCCAGCCTGGCACCTGCTTCCTGAACTTTGGCCCCTTTCCTCCAAGATAGCAGGAGGCTGCTCTGGGCCTTTTGTGCCCACGACGGGGCAGAAAAGCAAACTCAGCTGTTGGTTCCATCTTGCGGGCAGAGCCCCGGCAGACAGTGGCAGGCGGGGGTATCGACTGACCCTCCAACGCAGGATATTCCCCCCACACCTGGATTCGCTTCCTAGTCATCCCCATCTCCCTGCACGATCCTTGTTTCTCAACCCGCCGGTCCGAGAAATTGTCAGAGCAGGTTGATCCCGACCTTGCCAAGGGCTTAGGTTACATCACAAGGCTTTGCCGCCACAGCTGGCTTGGCTTGGGTGTGTGGCAAAAGCCCCCCCCCCCCCCCGGCACAGCTATTCTGGCAAAGCCGCCAGCCATCACCACCACTGCCCTGCCTCTGTCCTGCTCCTCATCCCCGCCCCCACTCCTATCCCCTGCTCTGCTCCATCTCCTCCCCCTTCCCTTCTCCTGCCCCTCCCCATTTCCACCTGCCCTGCCCATCCCCGTCCTCTCCCTCCCCCCGTCTGTCCCCCTCTTATGTGAGGGCTTTGCTGGAAACGCCCCCCCCCCCCAAGCCAGGGAGATCTCCCCTCCGGGAACAATTCAGCCCCCCCCATCTCGCTCCCTCCACTCCACAGTATTTCCTCCATTCCCCACAGTTGAAAATTGAGCTCCCCCATCCCCTCAGGTGACAGTCGGGCTCCCCCATACGCAGCTGCCTAGGTAGGCACCTCCGCAGCCAGAGCCTGCCCCTGGCGCCCACGTCCCCTCCCCGACTGCCTGTCCCAGGCGACCACCTTAACCTGCGTCCCCCATTCCCTCAGATCACAGCTCCCTCCCTGACCCTGCACCCCCCGACACCCCTCCCCCAGGCCAGACTCCTCTCTGGCACCCGCACCCCCTCCCCCAAACCCTCTGCTCCCCCTTCACCCAGGTCACAGCTCCCTCCCTGACCCTGCACCCCCCCGACACCCCTCCCCCAGGCCAGACTCCTCTCTGGCACCCACACCCCCTCCCCCAAACCTTCTGCTCCCCCTTCACCCAGGTCACAGCTCCCTCCCTGACCCTGCACCCCTCTAGAGCCCCTCCCCCAGGCCAGAGTCCTCTCCTGCGCCCATACCCCCTCCTGGGCCCTGCACCCCTATCCACCGCCCCAGATCATACCCCCCCCCCTGCACCCAGGCTCCACCCCTAAGCTCCCTTCTGCACCCAACCGCCCCGTCCCAGACCCCAAAGCCCTCGGTAGAAATGTGGCCCTTGATCAGTTGCCAAAATGGCCCCCCCCCCATTACAAATTATTGACCAAGCCTGATCCAAATGTTTTTTGAAACATTGTTTAATGAGAATGTAAATACAATTCAATACAATTGGGAGGGTTGGGGGGAGGGGGACGCAGCTGCTGGCTCCTCAGCTCTTGCTGTTCTCACTGGGTGTCTTCCTGCTGCAAGGGAAGCAGAATCCGTCACATTCATCCCTGGGGACTCAGGGGAACTGGCCCCCCCCCAGCATTTCCACCCTCCTCCCCCCTGCTCTCTGGTCACCCCCCGTCAGGCCCGCAGGGTGAGCTCCTGACCCCCCCCCCCCCCCAGAGCTCCTGACACCTCGGCCCCCTCCCGCCTCCTAGGACAGTTTCTGTGTTCAGAGCCTCCCCACCCCCAGGGACGCTCGCAGGGGCAGGAGGGATTCTGCCAGCAGGGACGTGGGGTGGGGGCAGCCTGAGGAAAGGGGCGGGGGACTCCCTGAGGGGATGGGAAGGAGACCCTGGCCCTGCCCCACTCTCCTGATCTGCTCCGGCTGCTCACCATGTATTCCAGGAGCTGATGGGCCTGCCCATGCAGGGCGTGGGCCAGGACCAGCCCGGCCTGGCTGGGGCGCCGCAGGGGGGAGCGGGCAGCGAGCAGAGCCTTGTCCAAAAAGCAATTCTCCTGCTCTGGTGTAAAGAGCTGCCCAAAGACCTGGAATCAAGAGCACAGGAGGTTTCAGCTGACGGCCCAGAGCCCGGCCCCAACTCCTGGGGCTAAAACAGCTTCCTCCTCCCCCAAACTCCCTTCCAGACCCTGCACCCAGACGCTCTCCTCACCCGGCACCCCAACCCCTGCCCCAGGTCACAGCTCCTCCTGCCCCCAAGACCCTCCTACCCCCACGAGGGCCCCAGCCAGCCCCACCCCCGAGCCCTGCCCTGCCCTGGCAGCGCGTCCTTACCTCTCCCACCCTCACGCTGTTGCTGTGAGCCAGGACCCATCTTTCTTTGTAGTAGTGTCTGCACCACAGGTCCTCTGCCTGGTGGATGTTGAGGCCTGCAAGAGACACAACAGGGTCATTCTGCTGGCAGGTCTGAGCCCTTCCCCTCCCACGGGTCCCTGCAGGCATCCCTGGGCAAATGGAGGGGCACAGGGGGCAGAAGGGGAACACAGAGGGACGCATCCCCCCTTGGGCCAGTCTGGGGGAAAAGGGCTGGGTCCCCTCCCCCCGCCGCCGGCACCCTCAGGGTGTCCCTGGGGCCCAGGTCCCGGCTGGGTTCCTTACCCCTGTGGTGCAGGAGGAGTCGATACAGGCTGTGCACCCCCTCCCGGGCCAGCCGGCTGACGTCTTCGGATGGGTCCGAAATAAAAAGGCCCAGCTGGGCCACGTGGTGACCCATCCTCGGCCAGTCGGCGGAGCTCTGAGGGGAGAGAAGACGGGGGGTCCCTCAGCATCCTGGGGCTGCACGTCCCATGCAAACGGCCGCCGAGGCGGGTCTGAGCTCCGGGGACGGACAGAGACACCTCCCGGGGCGGGGCGGGGCCGGCCTTGCGAGGAGACAACCCTGAGCAATGGCCCCGACTGAAGGGTCACTCCGGGGGTGGAACAAGGGGATCCACTGACGGCCACTCCCCAGTCCCCAGGCCCAGTCCCTCAAGAGCCCCCCTGAAGGGCCCAGGGTCGCCCCTCCCCGGGGAAAGGAGAACGCGGCCCATTCCCGGCCCATTCCCGGCCCTGCCTCTGCCTCCCGGGGACGCTCCCAGCCCCGCGCCCTGCAGCCCCAGACCCCCCGGCTCCGAGGTCACTTACGTCAAACCCCGGGAGGGTGGTGGCGACTCCCAGCAGGGCCGTGGTGCTGCCAAGGGCCCTGGCTCGCTCCTGGGGCAGGCGGGACTCCAGCCACAGGCTCAGGTGCTGGGGGGGAAAGAGGCAGGTCAGGACCCGTAGGGAGGTGCCGGTTCTGGGCAGAGCCTGGGGCTCCTCTCGGACTGTGCCCCCCCCAGCCACTGACACTGCTCCTCTCTCGGCCCCCCCCCCCCCCCCCCCCCCCCCCCCCGAAGCAGGGACAATGGCCCCGTCCCCCCCACGGGGCTCACCTCCATTATGAGCTGCAGCCGGGCGGTGTCTGGGGACTCGGCGAGGAGGCTCGCCAGTAGGGCCTGGAGGTCGTAGGGAAGGGCCCGGATGAACTGCTGCAAGACAAGGGGGAGCCCTGGGTCAGAGGGGGGTTGGGGGATCCAGGCCACCCGCTGGCTCCGGGGTGCAGCCTAGAGCAGGGTCTGAGCCGCCTCGCAGAGCAGGGAGGAGCCCAGGCTGGGCATGGAAGGGACGGGCCCCCCGGGAGAGCAACGGGAACCCTGGAGGGAAGGATCCAAACCTGCAGCTTCTTCCCTCCCTCTGCCCCCCCCCTCCTCTCTGGAGCTCCAGCCCAGCCCGGGAGCAGGGCCCAGAGGGACGTACCTGTGTGTGGATGGGCTCCTGCTGCCAGTCCCCAGACACTGTCTGTCCCACGGCCGCCGTCAGCAGGGGGCTCAGGAGCTGGGCCCGCAGGGGAGGCTGCAAGGTGCTGGCAGGAGAGAGGGGCAGAGACTGTTAATTCAGCAGCAGGAGACAGAGACTTTCCCACTCCCTGGCCAGGGGATCTGCTCTGGGGGAGTCGGCGGGGGGGGGGGGGGGGTCGGTACCTGAGGCTGCAGGCGGCGTTGAGGCAGTCGGCCAAGACCAGCGGGGGGGCGAGTCCTCCATGATCTCCTGGGAGACCCAAGGGGAAAAAGGGGCGTGTGAGGCTGGGCCCCCAAGAGACGCTCACACGGCCAGCGCCCCCACCCAGCAGGATCCAACCCCACTGCCTCCCGCTGCCCTGTAGCCCCCCCTGCCCGGCACAGGGCCCCTCCCAGCACCCCCCTCCCAAACCGGGACCAGCTCAATCCTTTTCCCCAGGCCGTCTCCTGCCCCTCCCTGCCCTGGTGACCAGCCTCTGAACCTCCTCATCCCTGCTCCCCAGGCGCATCCCCAGCAGCCCGCTCGGCTCCCTTCCAGCCCCCCATGGCCCGGGGAGACCCCTCCCTGTCCCGAATCCCCCTTCCTGTCCGGCACCCCAGACCTGCCCCATTTCTGTGTCCCTCCCTCCTCCAGCATCCCCACCCACCCTCCCCATGTCCACCTCCAGCCCTCCTGGCTCCACCCATCCCGTTTCCAGCACCCCCACCCGCCGCCATGGCCCAGGCAGACCCCTGTCCACCCCACGTATCCCCTTCCCTCCTCCCGGCTGCCGCGACTCGCTTACAACGATCCTGGCCATCATGGTGTCCTTGCAGCAGCGCGGCGCCAGGGTGTCCTCGCCCCTTTGGAGGGCGGCGAGGCAGGCGAGGGGGATGGCCAAGAGGAACCGCTGCAGGGCGGCTGGGCTCTGCACCCCAGCGAGAGTCTGTGAGCCTGGGGCCTGCCTGCCCCCCACGGACAGCTGCAGGGCTCAGGTCTCCCAGGAGTGGAGGTGGGAGCTGCTGGTTGTCCAAGCACCCGCACTCCCCCCCCAACTGCTGCCTCAGGCTTGTGGGGGCCCAGCTTGTGCATGACAAGAGCCCCCAGCTTGGGGGGCCCAGGCCATGCAGGAGAAGGGGCCCCAGGGGGATCCCCAGGGACAAGCCCCTCCCGGAGGGGGGGGGGACGTGCTGGGAAGGGGCCGGACAATCTCGGGTCCCCCCCGTGTGGAGAAGGTTCCTACCGTGTCCCGGGTGTGGAGCTGCTCTTCGATGTCGTAGATGGCCCCTTCCTCCACCCGGGAGTCCACCCGCTCCTGGCAGAGCTCCGCCGAGGCGCAGGGGGGCTCTGTGCGGGAGGGAAGGGACCAGGGTGACTCCAGCGGCCAGCAGGGGTCTCGCGCCCCCATGTAAGGGACCCAGGGCAGGTTGGGCCCCACACGCCCCTCGCAGGGACCCATCCCCCTGCCACCCTCACATCTGCCAACGCCCTCAGCAGAGCCCCCACCAGGAACAAGAGAGCCAAGCAGCCCCCCCCCCATCCATTGCCCTGGCTGCGGGGCAGACACTGGGGCTGCCCCCCCGGGGTACTGGGTGAGCCCCTGGGCCCAGCGTGTTCACGGCCCCTCACCTGGGTCTGAGCGGCTGCGGGAGGTGGCCCGGCTGCAGCTGGAGGCCCAGGCGCTGCTGCTGACGGTCCTGGACCCACAGCTGCAGGGGCTGGTGCGGGGAGCGACGGGCTGGGGGCTCCCGGAGACTGGCAGGTCCCCGGGGGCCGGGCAGGGCGATGCCCCCTGGTGGTAATGGGGGCTGGGCTCCCGGGGCAGGTGTTTCTCTCCACAGAGGAGGCCCCGGAGCCACCCTACCCGGCTCCCCCGCTGGGCTGGGTCCCGCCTGCCCAGCCGCCTCTGGAGCCAGGTCCGGGGGGGCCTGGCCGGTGGGCGAGTCGCCCCGAGCTGGTGGGATCCAGCTTCCCCGCCCGCGGGGACGGAGAAGCTGCTCCCCACCGGCCCTGGGGCCATCTTCAGGGCTTTCTTGAACCACAGCCGAAAACGTTTGGCCATGCTGGAAATGATGGGAGCAAAGGGGAGCTTGGGGCGCAGCCTGATGAACCAAATCCAGGGGTTCCAGCTCCCCAGAGCGACTGCCCCCAGCCCCCAAATGGCCCCTTGCTTATCGGTTTGGTCTTGCACAGGCACTGCAAGGACCTGAGGGTATGTCTACACTACCCCGCTAGTTCGAACTAGGAGGGTAATGTAGGCATACCGCACTTGCAAATGAAGCCCAGGATTTGAATTTCCCGGGCTTCATTTGCATAAGCGGGGAGCCGCCATTTTTAAAACCCCGCTCGTTCGAACCCCGTGCAGCGCGGCTACATGGGGCACGAACTAGGTAGTTCGAACTAGGCTTCCTAGTTCAAACTACCATTACTCCTCATTCCACAAGTCTCCTGCCCATCAACAGCCCCTTCTTGGCCAATCAGGGGAGAATCTAAGGTGTGGGGGGTGGAGCGTTCTCCCCAAAGACACCGGCATAGACTTGTTCCAGCCCCACCTCCCCAGTCCCCACAATGGGGGCTGCATCCCCCACCCCACGGCTCCTGCAAACCACCCCCCGTCCTTCAGCTAGTCTGTTGGGTCCCAAGCTGGGGGAGGCAGCAAGGGAAGGTCACAGAGGAGGCAAGAACAGAGCAGAAATGTGGGGGGATGGAGGAAAAGGGAAACCAACCAGGAGAAAGCCCCAGTGGCGCTAAGGACGCAGCCCAGGTGAGGAATCACCTTCTGGCCCTTGACCGAGGGCTGGGCCTGCCTGGAACCCAGCCGGCCCCGGGCGGGATCCAACCCCTGGGGGCTCTTACCTTCGTCACAAAGGTGTCGGGATGTGGAACTCACAGAACGCGAAGGAACCGTGAGGAGGAGACGCACCAGAGCTAAAGCAACCGGGGGTCTCCAAAGTCCCCTGGGCCCGCCCCCCGCTTTTATCAGCCTGAGATGTGGGTCCCTCTGTGAGGTCACCACCTCCCCACCTGCCCTTTGCCTTATATGCTGAGGGCTGCCCAAAGCCCCTGTGAGGTCACCGCCCCCCCCCCCCACACTGCCAGGCAAATGTCCTGCCTCTGGCCACCCCCCTGGGAAGTTTGAGCCATTACTAGGGGTCCCTCCCCCTCCCTCATAGGCTGCTCCCTGCCCTACACTGCAGGCTTCTTGCACGAGAGCTGTTTCACGCCGGAGTTCTTGCGCAAAAGGTCTCGTGCAAGAGTGCCTCCACCCTGCCATAGGCTTTTGCACAAGAGCGTCCATGGCAGTGTGAACGCTCTCTTGTGCAAGAAAGCTCTGATGGTCATTTTAGCCATAAAAGTGTCTTGCTCAAGAAGCCCCTGGTGCCCGTCCACGCTGCCTTCTTGCACAACAGCTCTTGCACAAAGGGGGCTTAGTCATCGTCGGGAGAGGAATAACTCCTGTGCAAGGAGCCCTGTTCTCTGATGCTTTACTGCAAATTTACTTCTGCAAGAACACACGTAGAGTGTAGACGCGCCACAAGTTTTTTCGCAAGAACACGCAAAAACAAGCCATGTGGATGTTTTCTTTTTAGGCAAAAGCCCCTTTTTGCACAAGATCGGTCGGCCTTTTTGCAGGCATAGGGATCTTGTGGGAAAAGGGGGTTTTTTGCACAAAAAGTAAACATCCACACGGCTTGGTTTTGCGCACAAACCCCGAGCACAAAAACGGATCGGCAGAAAATATGCAAATGACATTGCGTGTCATAGAGTCCCTCGTTAGCATATTTGTTGCCAAAAAAACTCGTTGTGTAGACGTAGCCTAGGAGAGAAGCGATCTCAGACACAAAGCCCTTCAGTAAGAGGGCATAGCCCTGGGGCGTGGTAGGAGACGTACGGCAGACATGGGAGGTCACTCTCCTAGGGTATGTCTACACTAGAAAGTTAGTTCGAACTAACGGACGTTAGTTCGAACTAACTTTCCTATGCGCTACACTAGCGCTCCGCTAGTTCGAATTTGAATCGAACTAGCGGAGCGCTTAGTTCGAACTAGGTAAACCTCATTTTACGAGGACTAACGCCTAGTTCGAACTAGCTAGTTCGAACTAAGGGCTGTGTAGCCCTTTAGTTCGAACTAGTGGGAGGCTAGCCCTCCCCAGGTTTCCCTGGTGGCCACTCTGGCCAACACCAGGGAAACTCTATGCCCCCCTCCCGGCCCCGGACCCCTTAAAGGGGCACGGGCTGGCTACGGTGCCCGTGCCAGGTGCAAGCCTGCCAGCACCCAGCTAGCAGACCCTGCACCTGGCACGGCACAGAGCCACCCACCCGATGCCCCCCAGCCCACCCCCTCTTGCCGGGACCAGGCTGGCGGCTCCCGGGAGCTTGCCCTGGACCGCAAGAGGCGGGCACCTTCCTGGGCTAGTGCGGACATCGTGGACCTCGTCCACGATCTCCGCACTAGGCACAGGAAAGTGGCCGGCTAGGGCAGGAGAGCTGCCAGCCTGGCCACCCAGGACCAGGTGTGCATGAAAATCAAGGGGGTCCACTGAGACCCCCGACACTGAGCCCTGAGCTTACAATGGCCGTACTGGGTCAGACCAAAGGTCCATCTAGCCCAGTAGCCTGTCTGCCGACAGCGGCCAACCCTAGGGACCCTGGAGGGGATGGACCGAAGACAATGACCAAGCCATTTGTCTCGTGCCATCCCTCTCCAGCCTTCCACAAACTTTGGGCAGGGACACCACTCCTACCCTCTGGCTAATAGGACTCCATGGACCCAACCTCCATGACTTGATCTCACTTCCCTTTAAACTCTGTTCTAGTTGTAGCCTTCACAGCCTCCTGCAGCAAGGAGTTCCACAGGTTAACTATTTGCTTTGTCAAGAACAACAACTTTCTCTTACTAGTTTCAAGCCTGCTACCCATTCCTTTCCTTTGGTGTCCTCTAGTCCTTCTTTATGGGAACTCAGGAAGAACTTTTCTGAATGCACCCTCTCCACCCAACCCCTGCTTTTATAGACCTCTATCCTGTCCCCCCTCCGTCTCCTCTTTTCTAAGCTGAACAGTCCCAGTCTCTGTAGCCTCTCTTCATCTGGGACCTGTTCCCAACCCCTGATCATGTTAGTTGCCCTCCCCTCTCCCAGCCTTTCTCTTCCCCTCTCCCACCTCCTTTTCCCAGTCTCCCCCAGTTTTTTTCAATAAAGACAGAGTCAATGTTGGAAGAAACGTTATCTTTATTTTGTACATCAATAAGAAGGGGGGCTAGGGAAGGGCAAGTGGAAGGAGGTGAGGGAGGAATGGGGTACGAGCCCCCGATGGGGAGGACTGGGCTGGCTCTGCGGGCTTCTGGGGGTGGAAGCTCTCCTGCAGCCCCCCAATTACTCCCTCTCCCCAGATGGCAGCCTGCGGCAAGTGCAGCCGGGCTGATGGCCGAGTGGTGTGATGTGCCCAGTGTGGGCACTCAGGGCACTCCAAGCCAGAACTTCTTTGCAAGCGGGGCACCCCTTAGAACTGTGTGTCCGGGGTGGGGGTCGGGACCCTTTAAGCGCAGCCCTCGGCTAGCCTGAGACAGTATCTCCATGCTCTAAGTCCTCCTTTTATGCCCTGCCGGCACTGCTTCCGGCCATCATTAAGCCCTGTTCAGAGTCCACTCAATGTGGACTTACTAGTTCGAACTAGCAAAACGCTAGTTCGAACTAGTTTTTAGTTCTAGATGCGTTAGTTCGAACTAGCTTAGTTCGAATTAACTAATTCGAACTAAGTTAGTTCGAACTAGCGCTGTAGTGTAGACGTACCCCTAGCTATTTGGCACGGAGGAGGCCTCAGCTGGAGCACTGTGTCCAGATCTCAGGGCCATGCTTTAGGAGAGAGAGTCCAGAGGGGAACTATGAAAAGGGATTAGGGACGTTAGATATTCACTGAGTAGTCAATTAACCTCATGATTTCTTATCGGTTACTTGACTTTTCGATAGTCCCCAGGGGCCAGCTGTCTCAGTCCTGGCTCGCGCTGGGTCCGGGACCTACCCCCTCTGCGGCTCTGCATTTACAGTGTGTTAGGAGCCAGGCAGGCAGGCAGCCTCGCTCAGTTCCAGTTTGCACCAGGTCCAGAAGCTCAGACCCAGCCCCCAGGCAAGGGCTGCTGCCAGCTTGTGCTGCTGCCTCTGATACAGAGGCAGCAGTACGGAGTGCCAGGAGGGAACTGGTCTAAAAAGCACCTCCCCTTGCGACCTGGCTGCCTGTCATCCCACGCTGCTGCCTGCGTTTTTGGCGAGAGAGAGCCGCCTGTCTTGAGACACCGGTGGGGAGTCGGATTTTCAAAAGGCAGGTCTCTGTCCTTTGTGAGCCTTCCAAAGCGCTTCGGTGGGGGGAGGGGGCAGGAAGGCGGACGACACTCAGGAATTGTAGCACCCAAATCCACGGAGTGTTTCGCCAGCACCTCCTGCAACAGAGCCCAATCCCTGACAGGCTTTTAGGCAAGATAGATCATTTGAAAAAATGACAGACACAGGGTTTTCCGTCACCGCTCTCCCTTTCTTTTATTTCCCTGGGCTAACTGGCTTGTTCCTCTTTGGCTAAGGATGGAAGGGTATGTCTACACTACAATGTTAGTTCGAACTAACGGACGTTAGTTCGAACTAACATTCATAGCCGCTACACTAGCGCTCCGCTAGTTCGAATTTGAATCGAACTAGCGGAGCGCTTAGTTCGAACTAGGAAAACCTCATTTAACGAGGCTTAAGCCTAGTTCGAACTTACTAGTTCGAATTAAGGGCTGTGTAGCCCCTTAATTCGAACGAGTGGGAGGCTAGCCCTCCCCAAGTTTCCCTGGTGGCCACTCTGGCCAACACCAGGGAAACTCTATGCCCCCCTCCCGGCCCCGGACCCCTTAAAGGGGCACGGGCTGGCTACGGTGCCCGTGCCAGGTGCAAGCCTGCTAGCACCCAGCCAGCAGACCCTGCACCTGGCACGGCACAGAGCCACCCACCCGATGTCCCCCAGCCCACCCCCTCTTCCCGGGACCAGGCTGGCGGCTCCCGGAAGCTTGCCCGGGACCGCAAGAGGCGGGTACATTCCTGGGCTAGTGCGGACATCGTGGACCTCGTCCACGATCTCCGCACTAGGCACAGGGAAGTGGCCATCTAGGGCAGGAGAGCTGCCAGCCTGGCCACCCAGGAGCAGGTTTGCATGAAAATCAAGGGGGTCCACTGAGACCCCCGACCCTGAGCCCTGAGCTTACAATGGCCGTCCTGGGTCAGACCAAAGGTCCATCTAGCCCAGTAGCCTGTCTGCCGACAGCGGCCAACCCTAGGGACCGTGGAGGGGATGGACCAAAGACAGTGACCAAGCCATTTGTCTCATGCCATCCCTCTCCAGCCTTGCACAAACTTTGGGCAGGGACACCACTCCTACCCCCTGGCTAAGACTACTCCATGGACCCAACCTCCATGACTTGATCTCACTTCCCTTTAAACTCTGTTCTAGTTGTAGCCTTCACAGCCTCCTGCAGCAAGGAGTTCCACCGGTTAACTAGTTGCTTTGTCAAGAACAACAACTTTCTCTTACTAGTTTCAAGCCTGCTACCCAGTCCTTTCCTTTGGTGTCCTCTAGTCCTTCTTTATGGGAACTCATGAAGAACTTTTCTGAATGCACCCTCTCCACCCAAACCCCTGCTTTTAGAGACCTCTATCCTGTCCCCCCCTCCGTCTCCTCTTTTCTAAGCTGAACAGTCCCAGTCTCTGTAGCCTCTCTTCATCTGGGACCTGTTCCCAACCCCTGATCATGTTAGTTGCCCTCCCCTCTCCCAGCCTTAACCTTCCCCTCTCCCACCTCCTTTTCCCAGTCTCCCCCAGTTTTGTTCAATAAAGACAGAGTCAATGTTGGAAGAAACGTTATCTTTATTTTGTACATCAATAAGAAGGGGGGCTAGGGAAGGGTAAGTGGAAGGAGGTGAGGGAGGAATGGGGTACAAGCCCCCGATGGGGAGGACTGGGCTGGCTCTGCAGGCTTCTGGGGGTGGAAGCTCTCCTGCAGCCCCCCGATTACCCCCTCTCCCCAGATGGCAGCCTGTGGCAAGTGCAGCCGGGCTGATGGCTGAGTGGTGTGATGTGCCCAGTGTGGGTACTCCGGGCACTCCAAGCCAGGACTGGTTTTCAAGCGGGGCACCCCTTAGAACTGTCTGTCCGGGGTGGGGGTCGGGACTCTTTAAGCGCAGCCCTCGGCTAGCCTGAGACTGCATCTCCACGCTCTAAGTCCTCCTCTGATGCCCTGCTGGCACTGCTTCCGGCCATCCTTAAGCCCTGTTCAGAGTCCACTCAATGTGGACTTGCTAGTTCGAATTAGCAAAACTAGTTTTTAGTTCTAGACGCGTTAGTTCGAATTAGCTTAGTTCGAACTAGCGCTGTAGTGTAGACATACCCGAAGAGAGGAGCCAGCAGGGGTAGAATGAATTGTGTACCAGGTCCTGGAAACAAGAGCATCTCCTCCAGATCACCCATCCACACCTGAACTGTTTAAAAGCTTGGCTGCCAATAAAGACACCTTAGCTCAGCAAATGCCAAGCCAGGCACCTGTGTTTGGACACGAGGGGGCCCTGTGAGGAAAGGCTGCAGGGCAGAGCTGTGCACAGAGTTGTTAGGGTCTGATGCAGGAAAGCCTTAGTGACCTGCGTGTTGATTGTCCATCCACCTGGCTGAGTCGTAGTTTGTGACCATCTATGGGGCAGAGACTCTCCCCTTCATTGCTGATCAGTGCAACTCTGGATACAGGGGGTCCTGATTCCAGACTGGGGCTCCCGGGCACGACAGTAACGTACCTAATAAATATTGTACAGCACCTAGCACAGTGGGGCTCTCACCCCTGATTGGGGCTCCAGGGTGCTACTGCAACACAAATTACTAATCACAAGGACAATCTCTTTCATCGTCTCTTTGATCTGTGCATCCACCCAGCCTCCCCAAACCAAAGATCATTTCACTGGGTCTATCTCATCTCTCTCCCCCCATCCCAGGCACACTGGGGACAGGGGATCTCAGGGGTGTCTCTGCCATGTCTGACTGTACATTTGCTAACACGGCTCGGCCTCACTCTCATACCCACCTTTCTTCCTCAGCAAACAAAGCACCACAGCCAGCACCAGGACAGCAGGGACTGCAATTCCCAACAGGAGCTTTAGATCCAGCCCTAGGAAAGAACCTCGCTGTGAATGGCCCCTCCAAGCAGCCACCAGCCAGTTCCCACCGGCTGGACCTGGCAGAGTCCTGTGGTAAGTGACCCCTGACGTTTCCATGAGTATACCTGGAAGCTCACCTCACGGTTACCTGCAGGTCAACATTATCTGCTGTTCTTTGGGAGTAAAAGTTCACTGAAGATTTTCAACCAATTTTTCTTCCCAAAGTTTGTTTTTATCCAAACATCGATTACAGGAAAACAAAATTTTCCCCCAAGCAATTCACGTGCTAGGACCTTCTTAGTCTTTCCTACAATAATTTGGATACGGAAGACACCGTTTTGCTTGGTTTAGAACCAACAGGCTTGTTCCATTTTAGATTTCCAAATGCAGAAACAGAAGACAAACGTCACTTGGAAAGGAAACAAAGCCAAACCCTCTGTGTTTCCAGCTGACATTTTAGGTCATGTTCTGAACAAGGAAACTGCTAAGTCAAAGTAAGACCAAAGGAAAACGTTTGTTCAGTTTCATGATTTTTTTCCCCCATCAAAACAGTGACATTATCCATGGCACGTTTTGTTCATAATTTTTTCTAGAAATAAATCTGGTTCTACCATCCCGCCAGGGCAAGTTCCTCAAGCAGGAAACATTCCTGTGGGAACTGCCCTGCTTCCAGGAAGCATCACAATTCAGCGCAGCACAAATAACTTTCCACAGGTGCTTAAAATGAAGCACATACCTAGGGCTATGTCTAGACTGCAGGCTTCTTTCGAAAGAGGCTCTTTCGAAAGCATCTTTCGAAAGAGCCTCTTTCGAAAGATTGCGTCTAGACTGCAGGCGGATCTTTCGAAAGAGCAATCCGCTTTTTCGAAAGAGAGCACCCAGCGAGTCTGGATGCTCTCTTTCAAGGAAGCCCTATTTACATTGAAGAACGCCATCTTTCGAAAGAGGAACTTTTGAAAGAAGGCGTTCTTCCTCGTGAAATGAGGTTTACCGCCATCGAAAGAAAAGCCGCGTTCTTTCGAAATAATTTCGAAAGAACGCGGCTTGAGTCTGGACGCAGGGGAAGTTTTTTCGGGAAAAGGCTACTTTTCCCGAAAAAACCCTTAAGTCTGGACACAGCCTAAGTGCTGTCCTGGATAGGGCTGGACTTGAGCTCATACTTGAGAGCTTCCTGGGCATCCAGCAGACACATGTGTGGGGCTGATCTACCTGAAAGCCACCTACTGGGTGTGGGTCCCTATCCCATATAGTGGCACTTAGACACTTACAGAGATACCATGAGTCTGCTCCACAACTGACTTTTAGCTCAAGCTGTAGAGCTGGGGTGGGGAACCTCAGACCCGGGGGCCGCATCCAGCTACTGGTTTGATTGAATCTGGCCCCAAGGCTCAGGCTCCACACTGACCCACCCCACAGCCCCTACTAGGAGCACACAAAATCTACTAGGCTGCTCCTCCCCCCAGACTCTGGAGTATGAAGAGTAAATGGGAAGAGTATGAAGTGTCTGTCTCCTCATTTGGGGGCCAGGAACTTTTGTCTGGGTGTCTGGCTGGTGAGTCTTGCCCACATGCTCCGGGTTCAGCTGATCGCCATATTTGGGGTCAGGAAGGAATTTTCCTCCAGGGTAGATTGGCAGAGGCCCTGGAGGTTTTTTGCCCTCCTCTGTAGCATGGGGCATGGATCACTTGCTGGAGGATTCTCTTCATTTTGGGGTCTTTGAACCATCGTTTCAAGGACTTCAATATCTGAGATATAGGTGAGAGGATTATTCTAGCAGTGGGTGGGTGAGAGTCTGTGGCCTGCACTGTGCAGGGGTCAGACTAGATGATCAAAATGGTCCCTTCTGATCTTAAATTCTATGAATCTATGAGGAATGTTTTTTTTTTTTTGCTTGCCACTTGTGTGTGGCCCCCAACTGATTTTCCTGCGGGTCAGTGGCTGCAACCCAAAAAAGGTTCCCCCACCCTGCTGTAGAGTCTCATGCACTAAGCTCCAGCGCTCTCAGGTTTGGTTCCACCTGTCGGCGCTACATACCCAGCGGAGCAGTTTTCTGTGGAAAACGCTGTTTCTTCAAAATAAAAACTTTTCAACGAGGTCACTTCAGTGTTGCTAAATTTCTGTTCCATGGAAAAATCTGAATGTTTGACTATTTCCCCTGATTCAGGATGAAAATACAATCGAGGAAGGTCAGAATTTGTTTGCTGATGTGGACACTTTGCAGGGAGTTGGGGCAAACAGCCAGGTTTGGGCTCTGATCAGTTCAGTTCCTGGGGCTCGGTTGCTCCCTGGGAACCAGACACTGGTGCTGGGCTGAGGTTCCTGGCAGAGGGGTTTGCCCACACGCTGGGTGTGACACTCTGGGCCAGGCATGGAGCACAGAGCATAACTAGCTAATGACACAGAGACAGAACCTGGGAGCCCAGGTGGGATGATGCGTCTGGTGCCTCCTGCCAGAGCAACCCCCCCACCCAGTGAATGCAGAGAGGGGCAATAACTCACTGGCTGCTGGGTTAGCAGAGGGGGCAGGGAACTCCAGAGGAAACTTGCCCATCCCATGAATTTAGATTCCCCCTCTAGAAGAGCCATTTTCCTTCCCTGTGAAGATGTTGCCTGGCTCAGCCATGCTGGATAAAGTCTAGGAAAGGGGCAGGGAGAATGTTCTGTGTTGGAAGATCCCGTCACCCTGTTACATGTGGCGTATTTCCTACATCCATCGTCATGGTGATCACACTAAGACTCGGGCTGCCCAGGCCAGGACCTACTTTGCCCTAAATAAAGACCCCACAACACAGAAACACTTCAGAAGCATTTACCTGGGGGGAATGAACCAACGTCACTGCCTCTGCTGGAGCCATCACCTGGGCAATAAACACACAAGAGCCATTGTCATGGCAATTACACTCAGACTGGGGGGTTATCAGCTGAGGACCCACCTTTCCCTACATAAGGACCCAGAAGGAAAAATGCTCCAGAAGCATTTACCAGAGGTGGGAGGGGGAGAGAAGATCTCCCAGCATCCCCACCGCTGGGTCCATCCCCTCTAGGCAATAAACACAGCAGAGATCAGAGCAGGCCCAGTCCAGGCCCCTACGCTGCTCTAGCACAGCTAGCCACTGGCAGCCACTGGCTGGGGGTAGGGCTGCTGGGCTCAGGGTGAGTCACAAATTGGATCTGAGTCAGCAATGGGAGTGTGTGTAAGACAGGGGAGGTGTCAGCTGACAGCCCAGTGCAGCATCAGAAGCAGCCCATGGTGTGGGGGCCGCTCCAAGCCAGCCATGGAGAGAAAGGGGAGGGAGGTGCTGCAGCCCGGCCTTCGTTAACTGGTTAAACTTAATGTTTCAGCAGTTAACTAATTAAACAGGATTTTACATCCTTAGCAGGTTTAGTCTTGAGAGAAGAAGCCGGGGAACATGGTAACAGTCTCTAAATCTGCTCAGGGCTGTTACACGGGGGCCGGGATCAGTGGTTCTAAGGGCCCACGGAGGGCAGGGCTAGAGGCGATGGGGCTAATCTGCAGCAAGGGAGGGTTCGGTTCAGTAGCAGGGAGGAGAAGCTCTGGAACCGGCCTCCAGGGCAGGGTCTGGAGTCCCTGTTGTCAGAGCTTAGTAACAGGCTGCACAAGCCCCGTGTCAGGGCTGGTCTAGGTTCACTCTGTCCTGCAGGCCTTGGCGGCATCTCAAGGTCCCTTCCAGCCTGACATTTCTATGATGATCCCGTCACCCTGGTGCCAGGGCTGGGCCAGCCGAGCTGAGCTGTGTGAAACATGGGACGGGGTGAAACACACAGCAGGGGTGAGGGTGAAATACGGGACAGGGTGAAACACACAGGAAGGGGTGAGGGTGAAACACGGGATGGGGTGAAACACACAGGAAGGGGGGGGGGGGGTGCCTGGGACACACTTTGCACAAAGACGTTTTATGAGATATTTTGTTTCAGATTTTGGAAATTGATGAATGTCAGTTTGGATGGGGAGGGGGGTGTCATTTAATTGCTGTTCTCACACTGTCATTAACCCCATTCCCAGGATGCTGAGTTTCTGCTGGGCAGGGCTACAATAGGATATGTCACCCACAGACACGCACGGACGCACAGCTCACACCTTACCAATTACACTGATGTGTTGTGTGTGGCTGAGCTGGGATCTCGTCACCTGATTGTCGCTGTCCTTGATCTCGTACCCGCAGGAGAAATTCCCAGAACTGCCCCCGGACACCACATGCTCATAGTCGTAGGTGGCCTTCTCCTTTGAGCCCGTCTGGACTGAAACCTCCTCCCCGTCCTTGCAGAAGACGATGCGGGTGGCCAGGTGCCAGGAGGACATGAAGCACCTGACCTGCACGGAGTCCCCTGGCCGGGCCAATGTCTGGTTCAGGTAGAGGGTGGGGGCAGGGAGAGCACCTGGGGAGGGGAAGGGGGCAGAGCTGTCAGTGGGGTGTTGCTGGTGCCTGGTGCTGTTAGTGGGGCAGGAGGTAAGTAGAAGAGGGTCTGGGCCGTGTCTCAGATGGAGGCTCTGACCTGACCGGAGGCTTTACCCCAGGGGCTAATGGGCTGTGTACAGGCCTCAGGGCTCGGTCGGGCTGGGTGCCAATGCCTGGTGCTGTGCACTGTGCTAGAGCAGGCCCTGCTGAGGTCACTGACGGATGCAGCTGGGGCAGGACGGCTGGGAGTGAGGCCAAGGGCTGGGAGCTGGTGCTGAGGGAAGGTAAATCCTTGGGTCAGAGCTGGGAGGCAGCAGGGCAGGGAGAGGTCAGTTGGGAGGCATCTGCACCCTGCTCAGGCCCTCACCCAGGCCTGCCCCTCTTCCCAACCCATTGCTGTTGGCACCGCATTCAGCAGCGAGCAGCCAAAGGGGTGGTGGCTGGAGTGCCCGGTGGGGGAGAGGTAAAGGCCCTGGGTGCATTGAGGACAGACAGACTGGACTCACCGGGAGCTGAGCAGATCTCCTGGCTGCTGCGGCTCAGTGCTGGGAACAGAAAGGGGACGTGGGGTCAGTGCCAGTCTGGAATCTCCCCTGCGGTGAGATACCAGGGACAGCTTCTGGGGCCTCTGTTCCCCACACTGATTACAGGCTCCATTTTATGCCCTGCCTGTCCCACCAGGAGCACCCCTGCCTGTTCCATGAGGCTGTGCCAGGCACCGTGCAGAGCCCTGACCCCCAGGTTCCCTCCTGAAAAGAGCTGAAGTGACTTGGGCCCAGCCCTATAATGAGTCTGACCCCAAGACCCAGAACCCCTGAATTCTGGGTGAACTCATAACTGGAGCCCAGCCTCGAACCCATCTCAGTGTCTCTGGCCTGTCAGTAACAGGGAACTCTGGAGCCAGATGCTGATAACCCCCTGTGGTGAATAGGAGGAGTTCTGGCCAGCATTTGGTGACTAAAGGGTGAAAGTCAGATAGCTATGGGGGTGTTGGCAGGGAGCCAGAAGAGCCAACAACAGAGGGTGTTGAAATTTGAATTGAATAGATCTACCTGCCTGCTGATCTCTTTGTGTGAGTTTAAGGCTGCGTCCACACTACACCCTAAACTAGAAATAAGAAATGCATTTCTTATTTCAATGTTATTTTGAAATAGCTTATTTTGAAATTTGGCACACCTACATGGTGCCAAATTTTTTTAAATGAAGTGCTATTTTGAGCCATCCCTGATCCCTCGTGCAATGAGGTTTACCAAGATGGCAAAATAGCGTGCCCGTTATTTAAAAAAATATTTTGAAATGACTGGCAGCTTGTGTAGACACAGGGTAGCTGTTTTGGGCTCTCTCCAGTATCCCAAAATAGCCTTGCAGTGTAGACATACCCTAAGGTAGGAGCTGGGGGAAGCAAGATGAATTGAACCTACAAAGAGTACTGGGCATGGAAATGGACTGGGCTTCGAAGTATGGATCACCACAGATCA
This sequence comes from Pelodiscus sinensis, assembly GCF_052426305.1. Taxonomy (NCBI): domain Eukaryota; kingdom Metazoa; phylum Chordata; order Testudines; family Trionychidae; genus Pelodiscus; species Pelodiscus sinensis. The sequence goes on along the minus strand of NC_143069.1, from coordinate 18,383,409 downwards.
TGAGTAGATTGAAAAATGTATATTCAGTTGCGATTAGGTTATTTTTCTTTGTTTTGTTGTTTGGTTAAACTCTGTGCTAAGCCCATGTGCCTCCCTCCTCCCCCTCCCCCTGACACACACACACACACACACACACACACACACACACACACACACACGCTATATCTAAGCTGCACCCAGAGATATTATTATTCTCTATGTTATATTTTGTTTTTCTCAGTTGCTCTGTAACATCTAGCAATCAAGTAGTCTTTATTAGTATATCTGGGTATGTCTACACTACAACGCTAGTTCGAACTAACTTAGTTCGAATTAGTTAATTCGAACTAAGCTAATTCGAACTAACGCGTCTAGAACTAAAAACTAGTTCGAATTAGCGTTTTGCTAATTCGAACTAGCAAGTCCACATTGAGTGGACTCTGAACAGGGCTTAAGGATGGCCGGAAGCAGTGCCGGCAGGGCATCAGAAGAGGACTTAGAGCGTAGAGATGCTGTCTCAGGCTAGCCGAGGGCTGCGCTTAAAGGGTCCCGACCCCCACCCCGGACAGACAGTTCTAAGGGGTGCCCTGCTTGAAAACCAGTCCTGGCTTGAATTGCCCGGAGTACCCACACTGGGCACATCACACCACTCGGCCATCAGCCCGGCTGCACTTGCCGCAGGCTGCCATCTGGAGAGAGGGGGCAATCGGGGGGCTGCAGGAGAGCTTCCGGCCCCAGAAGCCCGCAGAGCCAGCCCAGTCCTCCCCCTCGGGGGCTCGTACCCCATTCCTCCCTCACCTTCTTCCCTAGCCCCCCTTCTTATTGATGTACAAAATAAAGATAACGTTTCTTCCAACATTGACTCTGTCTTTATTGAACAAAAGTGGGGGAGACTGGGAAAAGGAGGTGGGAGAGGGGAAGAGAAAGGCTGGGAGAGGGGAGGGCAACTAACATGATCAGGGGTTGGGAACAGGTCCCAGATGAAGAGAGGCTACAGAGACTGGGACTGTTCAGCTTAGACAAGAGGAGACGGAGGGGGGACAGGATAGAGGTCTCTAAAAGCAGGGGTTGGGTGGAGAGGGTGCATTCAGAAAAGTTCTTCCTGAGTTCCCATAAAGAAGGACTAGAGGACACCAAAGGAAAGGACTGGGTAGCAGGCTTGAAAGTAGTAAGAGAAAGTTGTTGTTGTTGTTGTTGTTGTTGCCAAAGCAAAGAGTTAACCTGTGGAACTCCTTGCTGCAGGAGGCTGTGAAGGCTACAACTAGAACAGAGTTTAAAGGGAAGGGAGATCAAGTCATGGAGGTTGGGTCCATGGAGTAGTCTTAGCCAGGGGGTAGGAGTGGTGTCCCTGCCCAAAGTTTGTGGAAGGCTGGAGAGGGATGGCACGAGACAAATGGCTTGGTCACTGGCTTCGGTCCATCCCCTCCAGGGTCCCTAGTGTTGGCCGCTGTCGGCAGACATGCTACTGGGCTAGATGGACCTTTGGTCTGACCCAGGACGGCCATTGTAAGCTCAGGGCTCAGGGTCGGGGGGTCTCAGTGGACCCCCTTGATTTTCATGCACACCTGCTCCTGGGTGGCCAGGCTGGCAGCTCTCCTGCCCTAGACGGCCACTTTCCGGTGCCTAGTGCGGAGATCGTGGACGAGGTCCACGATGTCCGCACTAGCCCAGGAAGGTGCCCGCCTCTTGCGGTCCTGGGCAAGCTCCCGGGAGCCGCCAGCCTGGTCCCGGGAAGAGGGGGTGGGCTGGGGGCATCGGGTGGGTGGGGTCCTGGGCCAGGAGGGGGGCATAGAGTTTCCCTGGTGTTGGCTAGAGTGGCCACCAGGGAAACCTGGGGAGAGCTAGCCTCCCACTAGTTCGAATTAAGGGGCTACACACCCCTTAATTAGAACTAGTAAGTTCGAACTAGGCTTAATCCTCGTAAAATGAGGTTTTCCCAGTTCGAACTAAGTGCTCCGCTAGTTCGATTCAAATTCGAACTAGCGGAGCGCTAGTGTAGTGGCTATGAATGTTAGTTCGAACTAACGTCCGTTAGTTCAAACTAACATTGTAGTGTAGACATACCCTCTTTTAGTTTTGTTAATAAAAACAACTTTTTTAAGGCGACGCTATGATTCTTGTATCCTAGAAAGCAGCAGGAGGTCTGTGTACGCAAGCCTAGACTGAGAGGTCATCTAGCAGAGATTACAATTTGTTTTCTGTTTTTCTTTTCCAAGCTCTCTTGGCGGAAAAGAGTTTGGGGATACCCCTTGGAAGAACTCAAAGCCTAAGAAGAAAGGTGGGTTTTTTTATTCACTTGGCAGAGGCAGCTACCTCCCAAGGTGAAGGGATCTGTGACCTCAAGGAAGCTGGTTTTTATTTTTAAGCAGAATGCTGTTAAGGCAAGGTCTTTAAGGTCTCTGGCAGGTCTGTACCTTCTGCACTCTGAATGCCAGAGTGGGGAACAGAGTTGACCACCCTCCCCCTCCAGTGGCAACAGCCTCCCTGCGCTCTGCCTCCAGGCTGCGCTGACACCCCAGAAGCATCTGAGCCCCGCCCGGCCTGACCCCATGGGCCTGGCGTGGGGAGCTGGGCCCAGTGACACCCCAGGGGTGGGATCCAGCTGAGTGCCAGGTCCCAGCTCCACAGGGAACGCCGCCGCCCTGCAGCCTGGGGTCTGGGTGGGGAAGCAAGGACCCGGGGAAGGATTTAGGCCACGGGGACAGTAACTGGCCATGAGCTCCCAGGGCACCGCGGGGCAGCTGGGCCGATGGGCCCCTGGGCTGTGTAACGAGGGGGCAGGGAGCAGGCACCGGGGGGGAGGGGTTTCCCCAGCCTGAGGCCTTGGGGAGGCCGATCCTGGATCATGCGCCCGGCTCTGGCCCCGTTTCAAAGGCTGCTGGCAAAGTGCAGCGGGGGCAGGGCAGGGCCCTCTGCTGCTAGAGGGGATTTGCCGACTCCCTGGGCTTCCTTGGTTCCATTTTCTCCCACCCCCTGCGAGTTAGCCCAGGCTCTCACACACTCACCGAGCAGCAAGAGGAACAGAGACAGGAGCATCGGGGCTGCGGCAGGAACCGAGAGGGTGGAAATGGCCAAACGACGTCGGCTTCTGACGAGACCAGGAAGGGACAATCTGCAGTCGCTGTCTGCTCCGACCTGCCCCCCGCTGCCCCTCTGGGCTCACAGCAGAAAGCCCCCCTCCCCGTGCAGAGTCTCTGCCAGCCCCTCAGGGCTGGGCTGGGAACCCAGATGCTGTCGCTGCTCTGATCCTCGTCAGGGCGTACGGTGAGGGAGCAGAGATGCCGCGGCCCTTCTGCTCTGCCCCATCCTCTCCTCGTGTCTGATCGTCACTGTTCTTCATTTCCTGTCCTCTACATACCCCACCACCACCCACATCTTTATTTAGCGCCGGAAGCCTGAGAATCAAACACGTGTAGTTACAGGACTCAGCGAAACCTACCATGTTAGATGTAGTCCTGGCCTCGCTGGAAGGTTTAACATGAACTACACTGAACTCATACATAGAGCTCAAAGTGCTGTATCAGGGAAACAGGTGGGGAAACTGAGGCACGGGAAGGTGGGAATGGGAGTGTCCTGAAGTCACTCAGCAGGACAGAGCCAAGAATAGAAGTCAAGTCTTTGTCTATACATTCAGCATTAAAACACTGAGCGCACGGGGTGATTTTTTACACCTCTAAGCAATGTTCCCTCTAATTATTTTCATTTGTGTGCGCCATAAATATTGTTATGTGCACTGAGGTATGTGTGGATATGCATCACCAGTGGCAACACCTATTCCTGGCTATGGTCACTGTGCTTCTCAGCTGGGCTGCATATAAATGAAGGGTAGCGGTGGTCGGAGACTCTCTTCTAAGGGGGACGGAGGTGCCCATCTGTCGCCCTGACATTTCATCCCAGGAGGTATGCTGTCTGCCGGGGGCCGTATCCAAGATTTTACGGAGGCATTGTCAAGGATTATCCGGCCCTCTGACTACTACCCCATGCTACTCATCCATGTGGGCACAAATGATACTGAGAGGTGTGACACTGAGCGGATCAAGAGTAACTACAGGACACTGGGGGTATGTCTAGACTACAGGCTTTTGTCGACAGAAGTTTTGCCAACAGATACTGTGGACAAAGCTTCTGTCAACAAAGAGCGTCCAGACTACTTACAGTTCTGTTGACAAAGCAGGCTGCAATAACGCCTTTTATTGACAGAACTCTGTTGACAAAAGGTGTTATTCCCTGTAGAATGAGACCACCTTGGCTTAACCACGAGATCTTGCATGATCTAAAAATAAAAAAGGAGTCATATAAAAATGGAAAATAGGACAAATTACAAAGGATGAATATAGGCAAACAACACAGGAATGCAAGGGCAAGATTAGAAAGGCAAAGGCACAAAATGTGCTCAAACTAGCTACGGGAATAAAGGGAAACAAGATGACTTTTTATGAATACATTAGGATGAAGAGGAAGCCTAAGGACAGGGTAGGCCCACTGGTCAGTGAGGAGAAACATAACAGGAATGGCAGAGATGCTTAATGACTGCTTTGTTTCGGTCTTCACTGAGAAGTCTGAAGGAATGCCTAACATAGTGAATGCTAGTGGGAAGGTATTTAGAAGATAAAATAAAAAAAGAACAAGTTAAAAATCACCTAGAAAAGTTAGTTGACTGCAAGTCACCAGGGCCTGATGAAATGCATCCTAGAATACTCAAGGAGCTGATAGAGCTGAGCCTCTAGCTATCATCTTTGGAAAATCATGGGAGACAGGAGAGATTCCAGAAGACTGGAAACGGGCAAATCTAGTGTCCATTTATAAAAAGGGAAATAAGAACAACCCAGGAAACTACAGACCAGTTAGCTTAACTTCTGTGCCATGGAAGATAGTGGAGCAAGTAATTAAGGAAATCATCTGTAGACACTTGGAAGGTGGCAAGGTGATAGGGAACAGCCAGCCTGGATTTGTAAAGAACAAATCATGTCAAATCAATCTGATAGCTTTCTTTGATAGGAGGCAGAGGCAGGCCGGGAATGGGCCGGGACTGATCCGCGTTCTCTTTTCCCCGGGGAGGGGTGACCCTGGGCCTTTCAGGGGGGCTCTTGTGTGACTGCAGCTGGGCCCCAGACTGGGGAGTGGCCGTTAGTGGATCCCCTTGTTCCATCCTCCGGAGTGACCCTTCAGTCGGGGCCATTGCTCAGGGTTGTCTCCTCACAAGACCGGCCCCGCCCCCGCCCCCGCCCCCGCCCCCGCCCCCGCCCCCGCCCCCGCCCCAGGAGCTCTCTCTGTCCATCCACTTAGCTTAAAACCGCCTCGGCAGCCGTTTGCATGGGACGTGCAGCCCCAGGATGCTCAGGGACCACCCCCTCCCTCTTCTCTCCCCTCAGAACTCAGCCGACTGGCCGAGGATGGGTCACCACGTGGCCCAGCTGGGCCTTTTCATTTTGGACCCTTCCGAGGACGTCAGCCGGCTGGCCCGGGAGGGGGTGCACCGCCTCTGCCAACTCCTCCTGCACCACAGGGGTAAGGAACCCAGCCGGGACCTGGGCCCCAGGGACACCCTGAGGGTGCCGGCGGCGGGGGGAGGGGTCCCAGGCCTTTTCCCCCAGACTGGCCCAAGGGGGGATGCGTCCCTCTGTGTTCCCGTCCTTCTGCCTCCTTTGCCCCTCCATTTTCCCAGGGATGCCTGCAGGGACCCGTGCGAGGGGAAGGGCTCAGACCTGTCAGCAGAATGACCCTGTTGTGTCTCTTCCAGGCCTCAACATCCACCAGGCAGAGGACCTGTGGTGCAGGCACTGGTATAAGGAGAGGTGGGTCCTGGCTCACAGCAACACAGTCAGGGTGGGAGAGGTAAGGACGCGCTGCCAGGGCAGGGCAGGGCTCAGGGGTGGGCTGCCCCTTTGTGACGCTGTCCCGGCGTTTCAAGGGGGCGGCTCTTCCTAGGGGCAGTGACGCACGGAGCCCTGGATCTCCCGTAGAAGGGGAGACAGGGTGGGGGGGAGGTAACGCTTTCTGATGTTGGCCAGTGGTCTAGGGCTGCTCTGTTCTGTGAAGGGGGGTGAGGTCTGGGAGGATCTTGGGGGCAGGAGGAAGGTGTGACCTGGGGCAGAGGTTGGGGTGCAGGGTCAGGAGAGCGTCCAGGTGCAGGGTCTGGAAGGGAGTTTGGGGAAGGAGGAAGCTGTTTTAGCCTCAGGAGTTGGGGCTGGGCTCTGGGCCATTAACTGAAGCCTCGTGTCCTCTTGATTTCAGGTCTTTGGGCAGCTCTTCTCCCAGGAGCAGGAAAACTCCTTTTTGGAGACGGCTCTGCTCGCTGCCCACTCCCCCCTGCGGTGCCCCAGCAAGGCTGGGCTGGTCCTGGCCCACGCCCTGCAGGGGCAGGCCCAGCACGTCCTCGGCTACATGGTGAGCAGCCAGAGCGGATGCAGGAGAGTGGGGAGGGTCAGGGTCTCCTTCCCATCCCCTCAGGGAGTCCACCCCGCCCCTTTCCTCAGGCTGACAGAATCCCTCCTGCCCCTGCGAGCGTCCTTGGGGTTGGGGGAGGCTCTGCACACACAAGCCGTGTCCTGGGAGATGGGAGGGGGGAGAGGTGTCAAGAGCACTGGGAGGGGGGTCAGGAGCTCACCCTACGGGCTGCTGGCCTGACAGGGGGGTGAGCAGGAAGCAGAACAAGTCTCAGCACTGGGGGCAGGAGGGTGGAAATGCTGGGGGGGGCCCAGTACCCCTGACTCCCTGGGGATGGATCTTTGTCTGACAGATTCTGCTTCCCTTGCAGCAGGAAGACAGCCAGTGAGCGCACCAGGAGCTGAGGAGGCAGCAGCTGCGTCCCCACTTCCAACCCTGCAAATTGTATATAATTGTATTTTAATTACGATTAAACAACATTTGAAAGAACTTTTGGAGCAGGCTTGGTCAATCATTGTTAATCCTTCAGTCTCTCCATACGCAGCCAACAGTGGACAGCAGTTTTATATTCTGGAATGCAACATTAAAACATTAGACGGAAAGTCACTTTAAAAAGGAAAATCGAGAGGTTCCCTTTCAATCTGATGGCAACAACTCATTTACCTTTTTTTTTTCATTACCCAGATTTTTGTGAAAATTGACAAGTTTCTTTGAGGTGTTTCAATTTTGATGAAACTGCATTTTCCAGTGGAAAAGCATTGCGCTGGAAAAATTCCAGCCAGCTCTAGGAAATAGGTAATACACCAACCAATGGCTCTCAGGAATATGTAGCATAGCTCAAGAGTGTACTAGAACGAATAAAACGGCCTTGTCATGCACTGCAAGAGGCTTTTTGTGTTCAGTTATTTCCTTTTTTTAAAAGCCCTTCACCCCAGACAGTTGCAGCTTCCATCCGTGCAGGACTCTGCTGGAGAACACACAGCACGCTGGCTGCCCAAGTTTATCGTCCACATGATGCCCCCTCTGGGAAAGGTGAGAAGGTTGCTCTGTGGTTGTTTGGTCCTCTGGTCTCAGCTCCTCACTGGTTCCCCTGCACAGACATCCCCCGACTGCCCTGGGAGTAGGGCCTGGTTCAGATCTAAGGCCCCCAGTGTCGATCCGCAGTCACCCCCCAACTGCCCTGAGGACCCGTCCGGATTCTGATCTAAGCCCCCCAGTGTCAAAACAAGGAGGTGGAACTCAGCTTTGGGGTGAACATTCAGGTATCAACAGCTCTTCTCTGTCCCCACCTGTCCCAAAGAGAGATACTCATGTCCCAACACCCTGAATTGCTCCGCCAGCCAGCATCCTGGAGAGGAGACAGCTCATTAGGGACCAGAACTCAGAGCGATTGGATCCCACACCCTGGTCTCGGATCTCCCACACACACACCTGCCATAGGCACGTGCACCAGCTGTCTCTGATACTCACCGAGGAAGAGGACGGTGATAGCAGATGCCATGATGGGGCTGTGAGGGGCCCCTTAGCACCACCACCAATGCCCCGGTGCCCAGTTCTACCCAGTCCCATATAAGGAGCTCAGATGCTAGCTGCAGCTACAGGAAGATGTCGATGTCTTGTCACTTCCTGCGTCCGTCACACCTTGTCTCTGATCTTCAGGTGAAATCTAGTGCGGTCACAGTTAGCAGCAAAGGTCCCTGCACAAATCAGGAAACCCTGCAGCCAAGTGTCACGTAGCTCACAGCTGGCCTGTTTGTTTTGGGGAGGGGGAAACTGGTCACCATCAAAGTACTCTGTGTCCTGGGCTAATGTGCATCTGAGCGAGATCTAGGAAGCCGCAGTCTCATCTTCCATCTTTAATCGACGACTATTTCCTGCAGATTACACACACCCCTTTTTTTACAAATGATCCAAAGGATGGCATCACAAGCCACGTGACTGAGGGGGCAGAGTTAAGGGCATTTGGGGGACAGTCACTGTGTCATTTCCAGTTGCTGGAAAGTTTGATTCTGCAACCTCCCCTCCTAGCCTGCAAACCTGCCGCCATGTGACATGGGCCCTGGTGCCATGCATGGAGAGGACGCAATGGGGGACACCTGGGTTTGCTGCCTCTTATGCCATAGTTCAGCGGTGATGATGGCTTAATGCCTGGAGCTAAGCGTGTTTTCTCTGTGTGTGAATTAAATCAACCAAGTTCAAAAGGAAACGGAAACAAGTTAATGTTGAGCCAGGTGGTTTGGGGCCAAAAAGCTTGAGAGCCGCTGCTCTGGGATGTGCCCTGCAGCCTCCTGGGGGAGGGGAGGTCACCTCCTCTGAAGCTGGGTTGGGGGGAGAGGGAAGAGGTTTCTGCTGTAGGGCTCCCTAAAGCTGGCCCTGGCCTCTGTCACGTGGGGGGGGGGGGGTGTCTCTGTGTTTCTGATGTGACTTGAGGTATCGCCCCTTCCTGACAGCACGTCCCTGCCCCCAAAAGTGGGAGCTGGAAAAAAAACTGTAAAGAGTCTCTGAGGAGCAGGGTTATGTGCGTGTGGGGGAGACCCCCAGACACCTGGGCACAGAAAGGGCAGCTCCCCTGGGCCCTGACTGGGCTCTCATCGCCCAGCCATCCTCACCACTGCCCTACTTCTGTCCTGCTCCTCATCCCCCACCCTCCGCTGTTCCCATCCCCTGTTCTCCTCCATCTCCTCCCCCTTCCCTTCTCCTTCCCCTCCCCATTTCTACCTGCCCAGCTCTCTGCCCATCCCCATCCTCTCCCTCCTCCCCATCTGTCCCCCTCTTATGTGAGGGGCTTTGCTGGAAATGTCCGTTCCCCCCCCAGCCAGGGAGATCTCCCCTCTGGGAACAATTCACCCCCCCATCTCGCTCCCTCCCCTCCACATTGTTTCCTCCATTCCCCACAGTTGAAAATTGAGCTCCCCCGTCCCCTCAGGTGACAGTCGGGCTCCTCCATCCCCTCAGGTGACAGTTGGGCTCCCCCATATGCAGCTGCCTAGGTAAGCGCCCCCCAGCCAGAGCCTGCCCCGGCACCCACATCCCCTCCCCCACTGCCTGTCCCAGGCGACCACCTGAACCTGCGTCCCCCTTTCCCAGGTCACAGCTCCCTCCCTGACCCTGCACCCCCCCCGATACCCCTCCCCCAGGCCAGACTCCTCTCTGGCACCCTGTGACGGCGCGTTGGGGTCCCCCGCCTCCTGCACCCCCGTAATGGCACGAACAGACTCCACCAGCCGGTAGAATAGAGGTGGTTTATTGCTTCTTCAGGATACAGCACAGCACAGATGTCATCAGGCTACAGGGCAGGTCTAGGATGCCTCAGCCCCCCTTGATATAGGGAAGGGGGTCTCGGCTTCTAAACCCCCCAGCCTGTAGCTGAGGCTGCTTCCTCCATGCTCCCAGACAGAAACTAACTAACTCTCCTCCAGCCCTGCCCCCCAGCCAGGGCAGACTTCCACCCCCTCCCTGCACCCAGGCTCCTACCCTAAACTCCCTTCTGCACCCAACCACCCCGTCCCAGACCCCAAACCCCTCGGTAGAAATGTGGCCCTTGATCAGTTACCAAAATGCCCCCCCCCCCATTAAAAATTATTGACCAAGCCTGATACAAATGTTTTTTCAAATGTTGTTTAATCAGAGTTTAAATCCAGTTCTATACAATTAGGAGGGTTGGGGAGAGGGGGACGCAGCTGCTGGCTCCTCAGCTCCCTCACTGGCTGTCTTCCTGCTGCAAGGGAAGCAGAATCCGTCAGCGGTTCATCCCCCAAGGACTCAGGGGTACTGGGCCCCCCGGGATTTCCACCCCCCTCCCCTCTGCGCTGAGACTTGTTCTGCTCTCTGCTCACGCCTGTCAGGCCTGCAGCCCGTAGGGTGAGCTCCTGACCCCCCCAGGGCTCCTGACACCTCTGCCCCCTCCCGCCTCCTAGGACACGGTTTCTCCCCCAACCATGCGGGTAGGACATGGAGGGGGGGCAGCCTGAGGAAAGGGGTGGGGGGGACTCACTGAGGGGAAGAGAAGGAGACCCTGCCCCTGCCCCATTCTCCTGCATTTGCTCCTGCTGCTCACCATGTATCCCAGGAGCTGATGAGCCTGCCCCTGCAGGGCGTGGGCCAGGACCAGCCCGGCCTTGCTGTGGCGCCGCAGGGGGGAGCGGGCAACGTGCAGAGCCGTCTCCAGAAAGGCATTCTCCTGCTCTGGTGTGAAGAGCTGCCCAAAGACCTGAAATCAAGAGCACAGGAGGTTTCAGCTGACGGCCCAGAGCCCGGCCCCAACTCCTGGGGCTAAAACAGCTTCCTCCTCCCCCAAACTCCCTTCCAGACCCTGCACCCAGATGCTCTCCTCACCCTGCACCCCAAACCCCTACCCCGGGTCACCCCTTCCTCCTGCCCCCAAGACCCTCCCAGACCTCACCCCCTCCGCACAACAGAGCAGCCCTAGGCCACTGGCCAACATCTTGGAGCGGCCTCCATCAAAAAGTGTTGCCCCCCGTCCCGCCCTGGTTCCCCTCCTACGGGAGATCCGGGCTCCGTGCGTCACTGCCCCTAGGAAGCGCCGCCCCTTTGAAACGCCGGGACAGCGTCACAAAGGGGCAGCGCCGCCCTGTCCACGGCTCGAATAGTCGAGGGAAAATGCATCGACCATTCGATCAGCGACTCACTCCCCGCTTCCCACCCCGCGTCCTACCCGCACGAGGGCCCCAGCCAGCCCCACCCCCGAGCCCTGCCCTGCCCTGGCAGCGCGTCCTTACCTCTCCCACCCTGACGGTGTTGCTGTGAGCCAGGACCCACCTCTCCTTGTACTGCCTCCCGCTTCCCTGTAGCCCCCCTGCCCGGCACAGGGCCCCTCCCAGCACCCCCCTCCCAAACCGGGACTAGCTCAGTCCTTGTCCCCAGGCCGTCTCCTGCCCCTCACTGCCCTGGTGACCAGCCTCTGAACCTCCTCATCCCTGCTCCCCAGGCGCATCCCCAGCAGCCCGCTCTGCTGCCTTCCAGCCCCCCCCCCATGGCCCGGGGAGACCCCTCCCTGTCCCGAATCCCCCTTCCTGTCCAGCACCCCAGACCTGCCCCATTTCTCTGTCTCTCCCTCCTCCACCAACCCCACCCACCCACCCCCTCCCGCTCTCCTGCCCCCACCATTTCCAGGTCCCCCACCCACACCCATTGCCCAGGCAGACCCCTGTCCACCCCTCGTATCCCATCCCCTCCTCCCGGCCACCGCGACTCGCTCACCACAATCCTGGCCACCACAGTGTCCCTGCTGCAGCGTGTCGCCAGGGTGCCCTCGCCCCTTTGGAGGGCGGCGAGGCAGGCGGTGGAGATGGCCAGGAGGAACCGCTGGAGGGCGGCTGGGCTCTGCACCCCAGAGAGAGTCTGTGAGCCTGGGGCCTGCCCCCCCCCCGGGCAGCGGCAGGGCTCAGGTCTCCCAGGAGTGGAGGTGGGAGCTGCTGGTTGTCCAAGCACCCACACTCCCCCCCCAACTGCTGCCCCAGGCTTGTGGGGGCCCAGCTGGTGCATGACAAGAGACCCCAGCTTGGGGGGCCCATGTCATGCAGGAGAAGGAGCCTCAGGGGGATCCCCAGGGACAAGCCCCTCCCGGGGGGGGGGACGTGCTGGGAAGGGGCCGGACACACTCGGGTCCCCCCCATGTGGAGAAGGTTCCTACCGTGTCCCGGGTGTGGAGCTGCTCTTCGATGTCGTAAATGGACACGTCCTCCACCCAGGAGTCCACCCACTCCTGGCAGCGCTCCGGTGAGGCGCAGGGGGACTCTGTGCGGGAGGGAAGGGACCAGGGTGACTCCAGCGGCCAGCAGGGGTCACTCGCCCCCATGTCAGGGACCCAGGGCAGGTTGGGCCCCACACGCCCCTCGCAGGGACCCATTCCCCTTCCACCCTCACATCTGCCAACGCTCTCAGCAGAGCCCCCACCAGGAACAAGAAAGCCAAGCAGCAGCCCCCGCCCCCATCCATTGCCCTGGCTGCGGGGCAGACACTGGGGCTGCCCCTCTCCGCCCTCCCCCACCGGGTACTGGGTGAGCCCCTGGGCCCAGCGTGTTCACGGCCCCTCACCTGGGTCTGAGCGGCTGCAGGAGGTGGCCCGGCTGCAGCTGGAGGCCCAGGCGCTGCTGCTGACGGACCTGGACCCACAGCTGCAGGGGCTGGTGCGGGGAGCGACGGGCTGGGGGCTCCCGGAGACTGGCAGGTCCCCGGGGCCCGGGCAGGGCGATGCCCCCTGGTGGTAATGGGGGCTGGGCTCCCGGGGCAGATGTTTCTCTCCACAGAGGAGGAGGCCCCAGAGCCACCCTACCCAGCTGCCCCGCTGGGCTGGGTCCCGCCTTCCCAGCCGCCCCTGGAGCCAGGTCCGGGTGGGCTTGGCAGGTGGGCGAGTCGCCCCGAGCTGGTGGGATTCAGCTTCCCCGCCCGCGGGGACGGAGGAGCTGCTCCCCACCGGCCCTGGGGCCATCTTCAGGGTGTTCTTGAAGAATTGTCTGAAGCGTTTGGCCATTCTGCAAATGAGAGGAGCAAATGGGAGCTTGGGGCGCAGCCTGAAGAGCGAAGTCCAGGGGTTCCAACTCCCCAGAGTGACTGCCCCCAGCCCCCAAATGGCCCCTTGATTATCGGCTCGGTCTTGCACAGGCACTGCAAGGACCTGAGGGTATGTCTACACTACAATGTTAGTTCGAACTAACGGACGTGAGTTTGAACTAACATTCCTAGGCGCTACACTAGCGCTCCGCTAGTTCGAATTTAAATCGAAGTAGCGGAGCACTTAGTTCGAACTAGGAAAACCTCATTTTACGAGGACTAAGCCTAGTTCGAACTTACTAGTTCGAATTAAGGGCTGTGTAGCCCCTTAATTCGAACTAGTTGGAGGCTAGCCCTCCCCAGGTTTCCCTGGTGGCCACTCTGGCCAACACCAGAGAAACTCTCTTGCCCCCCTCCAGGCCCCAGACCCCTTAAAGGGGCACGGGCTGGCTACGGTGCCCGTGCCAGGTGCAAGCCTGCCAGCACCCAGCTAGCAGACCTTGCACCTGGCACGGCACAGAGCCACCCACCCGATGTCCCCCAGCCCACCCCCTCTTCCCGGGACCAGACTGGCGGCTCCCGGGAGCTTGCCCGGGACCGCAAGAGGCGGGCACCCACCTGGGCTAGTGCGGACATCGTGGACCTTGTCCATGACCTCCGCACTAGGTCACAGGAAAGTGGACGGCTAGGGCACGAGAGCTGCCAGCCTGGCCACCCAGGAGCAGGTGTGCATGAAAATCAAGGGGGTCCACTGAGACCCCCGACCCTGAGACCTGAGCTTACAATGGCCGTCCTGGGTCAGACCAAAGGTCCATCTAGCCCAGTAGCCTGTCTGCCGAGAGCGGCCAACCCTAGGGACCCTGGAGGGGATGGACCGAAAACAGTGACCAAGCCATTTGTCTCATGCCATCCCTCTCCAGCCTTCCACAAACCTTGGGCAGGGAAACCACTCCTACCCTCTGGCTAAGACTACTCCATGGACCCAACCTCCATGACTTCATCTCCCTTCCCTTTAAACTCTGTTCCAGTTGTAGCCTTCACAGCCTCCTGCAGCAAGGAGTTCCACAGGTTAACTATTTGAATTGGGAGAGAGGCCGGGCCTTGCCCACACACAACCCGCCAAACTGAAGCAGATTCTCACCAGCAACTACACAACGCACCATAATCACTCCAACTCAGGAACCAATCCTTGCAACAAACCTCGCTGCCAACTCTGCCCACATATATACACCAGCAACACCATCACAGGACCTAAACAGATCAGCCATACTCTCACTGGTACATTCTCCTGCACATCCACCAACGTAATATATGCCATCATGTGCCAACAATGACCCACTGCTATATACATCGGCCAAACAGGACAGTCCCTACCTAAAAGAATCAATGGACACAAATCTGATATTAGGAATGGCAACATACAAAAACCTGTAGGGGAACACTTCAATCTTCCTGGACACACAATTGCAGATCTAAAAGTAGCCATCCTGCAGCAAAAAAACTTCAGGACCAGACTTCAAAGAGAAACTGCTGAGCTACAGTTCATCTTTAAGTTTGACACAATCAACTCTGGATTAAACAAAGACTGTCAATGGCTTGCTAACTACAAAAGCAGCTTCTGCTCTCTTGGAATTCACACCTCCAGATCAGCTGCTAGAAGTGGGCCTCATCCTCCTTGATTGGATCCACCTCCTCATCACCAGCCTGATTCTGGCCTGCATATTTATTCCTGCCTCTGGAAATTTACACTACATGCATCTGACGAAGTGGGTCTTTGCCCACGAAAGCTTATGCTCCTACACTTCATTTAGTCTATAAGATGCCACAGGACTCCTCGTTGCTTTTGCAGATTCAGACTAACACGGCTACCCCTCTGATACTTAACTTTCTCTTACTAGTTTGAAGCCTGCTACCCATTCCTTTCCTCTGGTGTCCTCTAGTCCTTCTTTATGGGAACTCATGAAGAACTTTTCTGAATGCACCCTCTCCATCCAGCCCCTGCTTTTAGAGACCTCTATCCTGTCCCTGCTCCATCTCCTCTTTTCTAAGCTGAACAGTCCCAGTCTCTGTAGCCTCTCTTCATCTGGGACCTGTTCCCAACCCCTGATCATGTTAGATGCCCTCCCCTCTCCCAGCCTTTCTCTTCCCCTCTCCCACCTCCTTTTCCCAGTCTCCCCCAGTTTTGTTCAATAAAGACAGAGTCAATGTTGGAAGAAACGTTATCTTTATTTTGTACATCAGGAAGGGGGGCTAGGGAAGGGTAAGTGGAAGGAGGTGAGGGAGGAATGGGGTACGAGCCCCTGATGGGGAGGACTGGGCTGGCTCTGCGGGCTTCTGGGGGCGGAAGCTCTCCTGCAGCCCCCCAATTGCCCCCTCTCCCCAGATGGCAGCCTGCGGCAAGTGCAGCCGGGCTGATGGCCGAGTGCTGTGATGTGCCCAGTGTGGGCACTCCGGGCACTCCAAGCCAGGACTGCTATGCAAGCGGGGCACCCCTGAGAACTGTCTGTCCGGGGTGGGGCTCGGGACCCTTTAAGCGCAGCCCTCGGCTAGCCTGAGACAGCATCTCCACGCTCTAAGTCCTCCTCTGATGCCCTGCCGGCACTGCTTCCGGCCATTCTTAAGCCCTGTTCAGGGTCCACTCAATGTGGACATGCTAGTTCGAATTAGCAAAACGCTAATTCGAACTAGTTTTTAGTTCTAGACGCGTTAGTTATAATTCGCTTAGTTCGAATTTACTAATTCGAACTAAGTTAGTTCGAACTAACTCTGTAGTGTAGACATACCCTGAGTCTCCTACCCATCAACAGCCCCTGCTCAGCCAATCAGGGGCGAGTCTAAGCTGTGGGGGGTGGAGCTTTCTTCTGAAAGACACCAGCATAGACCTGTTCCAGCCCCACCTCCCCAGTCCCCACAACGGGGGCTGCATCCCCCGCCCCACGGGCTCCTGCAAATCTCACCCCATCCCTCAGCTTGTCTGTTGTGTCACAAGCTGGGGGGGGGGGGGGCGGCAGCAGGGGAAGGGCACAGAAGAGGTAAGAACAGAGCAGAAATGCGGGCGGGATGGAGGAACCCAGCCGGCCCCGGGCGGGATCCAAACCCCTGGGGGCTCTTACCTTCTGCACAAAGCTGTCGGGATGTGGAACTCACAGAGCACAAAGGAACCGTGAGGAGGAGACGCACCAGAGCTAAAGCAACCGGGGGTCTCCAAAGTCCCCTGGGCCCGCCCCCCCCTTTATCAGCCTGAGATGTGGGTCCCTCTGTGAGGTCACCACCTCCCCACCTGCCCTTTGCCTCATATGCTGAGGGCTGCCCAAAGCCACTGTGAGGTCACTGCCCCCCCCCCTCACCCTGCCAGGCAAATGTCCTGCCTCTAGCCACCCCTCTGGGAAGTTTGAGCCATTCCTAGGGGTGCCCCCCACTCCCTGACTGGGCATCCTGCGGCCAGCAGCTCCAGTAGCCCCACAGGCTGCTCCCTGCCCTACACTGCAGGCTTCTTGCACGAGAACTGTTTCACGCAGGAGTTCTTGCGCAAAAGGTCTCGTGCAAGAGCACCTCCACCCTGCCATGTGCTTTTGTACAAGAGTGTCCATGGCAGTTGAATGCTCTCTTGTGCAAGAAAGCTCTGATGGCCATATTAGCCATAAAAGTGTCTTGCTCAAGAAGCCCCTGGAGCCTGTCCACGCTGCCTTCTTGCACAACAGCTCTTGCACAAAAGGGGCTGATTCCTCGTGGGGAGAGGAATAACTCTTGTGCAAGAAGCCCTCTTTTCTGATGCTTCACTGCAAATTTACTTGCGCAAAAATTCATGTGCAGTGTAGACGTGCCACAAGTTTTTGCACAAGAACAGTTGTTCTTGAGCAAAATGCCCGCACTGCAGCCGCAATGTGTACGTTAGGCATGTCCACTGGGAGCAGAGGAGAGGGTAGAGGAGCGGGGTCCTGGGATGGGCATGTTAATGTGGGGTGCACCCTTGGCTCACTCTGCACCTTTTGGGTGACCCTGCCTTGTTCTGTGCCTCAGTTTCCCCCCACTGCACCATGGGACCAGGGACTCTGCCCCACCTCGGTGTGCTTGGATGCAGTCAGGCCAGTCTGTGACAATTATAAAATTGTCAGACATATGGATGAACATAATTTGTTGGGGAAAGTCAACATGGTGTCTGTAAAGGGAAATCATGCCTTACTAATAGCCAGAGTTCTTTGAGGGAATCAACTATCATGTGGTCAAGGGGGATCCAGTGGAGATAGTGCATTTAGATTTCCAGAAAGCCTCTGACAAGGTCCCTCACCCAAGGTTCTTAAGTAAAGCAAGTTGTCATGGGAGAATAGGCTCGGCTTATGGTCTCCCCATAACCCTCCTGCAGCTGGTTCTGCCGCATCCAGCCGCTCAGACCCATACCCTCCCCATTGGACACATGCCTCAGTTTCCCTCCAATGGGCACATGCCCTGGTCTCAGATCTCCCCACAGGCGCATGCCTCTGGCTCTCTGCAATACTCACAGAGGAAAAGGATGGTGAGAGCAGATCCCATAATGGGGCAGTGAAGGGTACCACCGATCCCCTAATGCGCAGCTCCACCCCACCTCAAGTACTCAGCTGGTGGTTGCAGCTACAGGAAGTCAATAATATTTCATCTCTTCTGGTATCCCTTGCCTCTTATCGGCAGGCGACATGTCATGCAATCACAGTTAATTAGAGGTCTTTGCAAAACCGAGGAAATGATCAGCCTGGCTCAGTGTCCTGCAGCTCCAGCTTGTCCGTATCCCTGTGGGGAGAAAGGGAAGTCTCCTCTGTCTGTGGGGAGCCAGGAGACCACAGGTTCTGAAATTCAATCATTGACTGACCATTATTTCCATGACGATTCCCCTCCC
The DNA here is from genome assembly GCF_052426305.1 of Pelodiscus sinensis. Lineage (NCBI taxonomy): Eukaryota > Metazoa > Chordata > Testudines > Trionychidae > Pelodiscus > Pelodiscus sinensis. Next base: position 18,365,660 of record NC_143069.1, on the reverse strand, counting down.
CCTTTCTTTGTTTCTAGATCCAAGTGGTTGGTGACTCATGTAAATAAAATCAGGAAGTGATCATGCAATTAAAGGAAGCTGTTGTGAGGCCTGTTAGTGAAGGGACAGAGTTAAGGGTGTTTAGGGAACAGTAAGTGGCATTTCCTGGCTTTGGAGGCTTTGATTCTTTAAAGCCTCCTGCTCAGCTTGCAAACCTGCCCACGTGCAACACAAGCCCTGGCACCATGCGAGGAATGGGCATGAAGGGGAACACCTGGGTTCACTGCCCCTTGCACCATAGCTGAGCGGTGTTGGCGGCTTTACGCTGTAACGCTTGGTTCTAAGGGTCTTTAGTCAGCCTGTGAATTAAATCAGCCAGGTTCAAAAGAAAATGGGAGCAAGAGAAATTCCATTCAACCCAATGGGTCACCAACCAGGAGAGACTCAGGGACTTTCCCATGTGCCACATAAACCTTGCCCACTGAGCTGCCAGTGGGTGTGTGGCTAGGCCCCTAGAGAGGGACATAAGCTGTGTTTGTGCAGCTGCTGGCTACCTGGCAGGAGTAAGCTAGTAGTCAGGCACATTTGGCCCTGGTCCCAGCTCTGGGAGGGGAGTGGGGACTAAGGGTTAGAGGAGGAGGTTGGGAACTAGGACTCCCATGTAACAGCTAAGAACCAAGCCCTTTCTGTTTGCAGATCCTGGTTGGGCCTGGCCAGCCCTTAGACCTGCTGTGGGGAGCCAGGCTCATAAGCCTCCCCCAGCAACACACAGACAGCCCCTTCCCTCCCCCTCTCCTCCCCCCCCCTCCCGCCAGCTGCAGAACGATACAGATGCTGAGAGCATCTCTGGGCAGGCTCAGCTGAAGGGACTTGCCCCAGGCCAGGTGTTCCCCTCCCTTGGAGACCAACATCATTCCCCTTCTCATGGGCCCACAGGTCACATCCACACTTGGCCCGTTGGCCCTGGGGGAACCCGCTTCAGGGCGACAGCCCCTTCTCGTATGGTCCTTGGGGCTACACACTCCTGGGGGGGCACTAGAGCCCTTTATTTCCAACCTTCTACTGTGCTGCTTCCCATGGGAACCTCCCAACCAGCACACACAGGGACAAGGGCCGGCAATTCCTCCTGTGGCCTCTAGGTGGCGCTGCAGCCTCGCACTGCCCCATTCCCCAGAGAATCTGGATTTGTGCTGATCTGATCTGGCCCCTCTGCATTTGATGGGATAAATGAGGCCCTGTTGCACTCGCGGCTGGCTGAGTCAGGCTATGTCTGCACTCGCGGCTTCTTGCCTGAGAAATATGCAAATGAGGCTAAGCTTGGAATATCGCCTAATGAGCCACCATTTTTGCAGAAGAGGCTCTTGCGCCAGAAGGAGCTGTCTGCACTGCCCCTTTCTGTGCAAGAAAAACCCTCTTGCGCGATGCTGTTACGCCGATTATTTTCAGGAATAACGGCATTGCGCAAGAGTGTAAAGCTGCAAAGTTGCCATCCCCACTCAGCTATGCAGCAAAGAGCATCAAACCCATCACACCTGCTTTTCTCCCCATCACACCTGTTCTTCTCATGGTGCCAGGGCTCATGTTGCACATGGGCAGGATTGCAGGCTAAGCAGTAGGCTTTGAATAGTCAAACTCTCCGGAACCAAGAAATGCCACCTACTGTTTCCCAAACACCCTTAACTCTGCCCCCTCACGCACATGCCTTATGACACCTTCCTTTAAATGGTCAGTCAAAGACTGAATTTCAGATCCTGTACACATCTGTGTCAAGGCTGTCCCCAACTCTGGCATGATGAATGCAGAAGTGGGTCCCTCAAAAGCACTCCAAAATCTTGCCTCTGCAGGCTCTGGTACAACTCCTCCCCCTAAAAAAATCCTAATACCCAGATTTTGGGGAATCTGCTGCCACCACCTAAGTAAATCCAAGAAAACCAGGGAAGAGATCACTTGGGAAACCTCCTACCTAAGGTAATACTCTCCCCGTGCCCCAAGCTCTGTTTTACTTGGAGTTGGGAAAACAGGAGATTCACAGACAACAATGAACTCTGCCCTTGTAAGTAGGCACTGAGTCCTAAGGACACAACAATCAACCAATCCCGGTTAATTACAAGATACAACAATTCTTTATTATCAAAATAAAACTACAGTAGCAAGCACAGTAAAGTGGTTAGATGGAAAGAGCCACCAAATTGATAAAGATACTCAGGGAAACCCCATGGGCTAAAACTTGGTTACAAAGAAAAAAGAAAAACACAATTAACAGCTTAGACATTATTTCCAAATCCCCAAACAAGGAAAACAACAAATCCTGACGGACTAGCTAAACTTTTCCCTACTTACACATTCTAAGAAATCCGTTCTTGGAGAGAGAATCATAGAATCATAGAATACTAGGACTGGAAGGGACCCCGAGAGGTCATCGAGTCCTGTCCCCTGCCCCCTTGGCAGGACCAAATGCTGTCTAGACCATCCCTGATAGACATTTATCTAACCTACTCTTAAATATCTCCAGAGATGGGGATTGCACAACCTCCCTGGGCAATTTATTCCAGTGTTTGACAACCCTCACAGTTAGGAACTTTTTCCTAATGTCCAACCTAAACCTCCCTTGCTGCAGTTTAAGCCCATTGCTTCTTGTACTATCCCCAGAGGCCAAGATGAACAAGTTTTCTCCCTCCCCCTTATGACACACTTTTAGATACCTGAAAACGACTATCATGTCTCCTCTCAATCTTCTCTTTTCTAAACTAAACAAACCCAATTCTTTCAGCCTTCCTTCATAGGTCCTGTTCTCTAGACCTTGAATGAGTCTTGTTGCTCTTCTCTGGACCCTCTCCAATTTCTTCACATCTTTCTTGAAATGCGGTGTCCAGAACAGGACACAATACTCCAACTGAGGCCTAACCAGCGCAGAGTAGAGCAGAAGAATGATTTGTCATGTCTTGCTCACAACATACCTGTTAATGCATCTCAGAATCATGTTTGCTTTCTTTGCAACAGCATCACGCTGCTGACTCATATTCAGCTTGTGGTCCACTATAACCCCTAGATCCCTTTCTGCCGTACTCCTTCCTAGACAGTCGCTTCCCATTCTCCCATTTCCCTCAGTCTTGGAAGAGACTACTCTACCTCTCAAACACAGAAGAGAGAGAAAAAACCCCTGTTTTTCAGTTTGAATTTTCTACCTGCATTATTATTGACTTACCACCTGATACTTGGCTAGCTACAGGGTTAACCCCTTAGTCACCAGACACTGGTCAGCACTCCTGATTATGACAACCAGGCTCCCAGCCTAGTGTACCCTCCCCAAAGAAGACGACCTCCCTCCCTCCCTCCCCACAGCGACATGGACAAGCTGGTGCTGCTGGACATTTGGCTAGGCTGATGATTTCAGGGTTTCCTCGGTTTTGCAGAGACCTCTGGTAACTGTGACCACATGAGATTTTGCCTGCAGATGAGAAACAAGGGGTGGTGGATGCAGTGGAACTCCTTATTTGAGGCTGGGTGGAGCTGGGAAAAGGGGTGTGGCTGGTGCCCCTCACTGGCCCATTATGGCATCTGCTCTCACCATCGTTTTCCTCAGTGAGTATTGCAGATAGACAGGAGTGGACAGGGTGGATCTGAGACCAGGGGGTGGGCCCATGGGGGTGGGTCTGAGACCAGGGGGTGGGCCCGTGGGGGTGGGTCTGAGATCAGGGTGTGTGCCCACAAGGAGAGGGGAGGGAATCTGAGACCAGGGCATGTACCCATGGGACTGAGGGTGAGGCATGTGACTGGGTGGGGCAGTACCAGATGCGGGCGGGGGAAGGGATTCAGGAGAGACCATAAGCTGAGCCTGTTCTCTGGGGGTTGTCACTGCATCACTCTCTGGGGACCATCCTCCCTGCCCCATTGATCTAGTGACTTCCTCTATGGGGGCAGAGGACAGGTGCTGACTGCGGCATACAGGATGGGTTTGGGGACAGGGCCCCCCGCTTAGTCTGCAGCGCTGGGGGGTCCAGTTCGGCATAGGTGAGTCCCTCAGTGCTGGGGTTGGGCTCCTGGGGTAGGGAGGGAAGAGAGTCACTATGTGTATGAGTCAAAACCAGCACACAAACACACACAGCCACACACCAGACAGTCCTGATCCCAGACAGCAGGGGGTATTCGTATGCAGTGAGGGGGTGCATGGTGCATTGGTGTGGGGTGAGGCAAGGCACAGAGCTGGGGAGTTTTGGGGGGCACTTACAAAGACATCTTGCAGTTTCCCTTGGCCCACGAGGGCATCTGTGGAACAAAGACACTCAGGGGCAGGGAGGGTGTGAGAAAGCCGGAATCTGTGGCTAGTTATACAGGGTGTCTATACACCATGGGCTGAGCCAATTCCCTGGAGTGAGGATGGGACACAGGGACTGGGGCTGGATCAGTGTCCCTGGGATCGCAGGATGGGTCCCAGTGAGACCCTCAGCAAGATACGGCCCCTGCCTGGCTCCATGGAAACCACAATCCCTAATGACTCGTGCTAATCACCAGGAGCCCTGTCCTGGGTGTGAAAGTAGAAAGAATTATACTGTAAGAAAAAGATGAATTGTGCTGTAATAATTGAATAAGTTGAAGGAATTCTGTTTGTCTTTTTAAGAGGAAGAAGAAAAGTATGTTAATGTTGATTGTAGGTATGCAGATCAAGGTGCTAGCCAATTTGGGCCTGAGTTTAACAGGAAAAGAAACATTAGGTGTTAGACAGGAAACAATTCCAGATAATCAGGGAGATATAGCCAGGAGATTGCTGTGTGCTTAATATTGAAATGAAGAGTACTTGAGTAGCCTCACACTAATTATGTGAAGTTTTGCCCCCCTTTTAATCCTGTTAATTTTGGCTTTCTTTTGACTGTATAAATCAAGAGGTTTGAACCTTGTACGGCACTCACATTTTCTGAATGCATTTTAGCAAAGCTTTGCTGAAATAAACAGAGCAGTCTGCCAAATCTGTGAGTCCTGTCTGACTTTGACAATTTGGAGGTTCCACCGAGATGGCAACCGTCTTCGCTGAGGCTGTGTGATCCCTGACTGTCTGGCAGGATGACCGTGGTAGCCGGCACCTGGGCATTTGGCCTGAGCGGTCCTCCACCAGAACGGAAAGGTGCACAACCACAGCGAAGTCTACGCCATCGAACCTGTTGGTTCCTGATCTGTTCTGGTAGGAATCCCGGGATCTAACATCAGGACTCTGGTCAGGTAATTATTTTGTCCGGACTGAGGACTGTCTTGTCTCTGTGTCTATCCGTCTTCCCTGTGGTGTGAGTGAGTCTGGGAGCCATCCCTGTCCAGGGACTGGCCGACCAAGGGGCTCCTGTCCCCGCGGTCTGTGTGACTGGAATCTGCACAATCGCAGCCGCACCGCACCTTGGATAAAATCCTTGGAGTGAACGCAAGGGCGATTGAGGCAGTAGCCTGTGGGCTTCTTTTGTGTGTTGCACTGGGCACCGCTCTGAAGAACCCGAATTTCCTCCTTGTGTGATTGGTGTATGAAGTCCTCCTGTATGGGTAACTAGACGTCTAAGCAGGGATAGTTCCCTAAAGGGACCCTGGCTCAGTTTATATATTTTAGAAAGGGTCCGGACTCCTGTAAATTTCTGGAAAAATGATCTAGATTAACTCTGGGGGGATCCCAAAACTCAGTGGCCACTGTTAGGATCTTGGAACAAAGACCAAGTGGACGTCTTAAAAGACAAACTTGGCCTTCCCAAAACTAAATTGGCTAGAGGAGAGGTAGATAGCTTCATGCAGTGGTGGGACGAGGCAAATCTTAAATGAACTGAATGGAAGCTCGCCTCCCTTAAAAATTCTAATTATAAGAAAAAGCTTTATTGGAAACCTCCTCTCCCACCACCAGACCGAGCGCTTCCCTTTACCCCGTCCTCCAAGAAGACTCAGACCGGTCCCACTTGAAGCTATAAACCCTGGACCCACACGGAGCTCCACTCGATTTTAAAAGGTTTTCCAAAGCCCCAGGAAAACCCTACCAAATTTGCAGAGGAATTTTGCTAGTGTGCAATGCCTATGAACCCTCTGAAGCAGACCTCCTGCAACTGTGTAAACTACTTATAACCCCGTAAACAGCAACAAAGAAAAAAACCCGGGCAACTATCACACAGACTGACTGATGGTTTTTTTGTTTGGTTGGTTGGGTTTTTTGGGGTTTTTTGGGATACAGCAACCAGGTAAAAATGGACAGGGCGCCCTGGCGCATGCGTTTGTTAATAGCCTCTTATCTGCTATTAGCAGTATGTTAAAGCAAATAAGTGTTGGATGGGAGGCCAAGACCATGGACAAATTGCAAGCAGTGGCAGAGCATTGCCACTGCACTCTAAAAAGAAAGAGAAGCAGTCCTCACAAAAGTTGATAGCTCTGCAAATACAGCATTATTCAGGGCAGGGCAGACAGTACTGGGAATGGGGAGGGTACCAAGAATGGGGATAAGGTCAGAGAAGGGGTCGTGGCACCGGGTTTTTGGGATTTAAAGGTTTCAGCTCCGGTCATATCCACCCTGTGGGAACAAGGCATTATTGTCCCCTGTTCCAGCCCCTGTAACACCCCTATCCTCCTCCCAGTTCGAAAAGCTGATGGTAAATCATGGTGGTTTGTTCAGGATCTTCAAGCTATTAACTGCATTGTTGTACCCACCTTTCCTGTAATCCCTAACCCAGCAACTAATCTGGCTTCTATCCTGCCAGATGCAACTCATTTTACTGATGTTGATCTGTGTTCTGCTTTCTTTTCTGTCCCGGTTCACCCTAAGTCCCAGTATCTTTTTGCCTTTTCTTACAAGGAGCAGCAGTATGCTTCCCAAGGGGTACACAGAAAGCCCGTCTTACTTTTCCCAAGCATTAGCCAAAGACCTTGTTGACCTGGTCTTCCCCTCTGGGTCCACATTGGTCCAATGTGTAAATGATCTACTCCTCTGTTCCCCTTCATTATCTGCCTCAGAAACTGACTCTTTAGTGCTTCTCACTGCCCCCCCAGCCACCTTAGGGTTACCTGACTACTGTAAGCCTTTACCCTTTTCTGTCACGAGCAATCTGGTTGTGCACTTGGGGTTCTTACTCAGGAGCATGGTGGCAAAAATCGTCCAGTAGCTTATTTCTCTGCCACCTTGGATCCTGTTGCCCAAGGTCTACCCCCCTGTCTGCGTGCTGTGGCTGCCGCGGCACGCCTAATTGAAATGTCTGAGTCCCTTGTCCTCCGCTCTCCTGTTTCTCTCATGGTCCCTCACTCTATAGATACTCTCCTGCTGCAATGTAATACAGCTCACCTTTCCTCCGCCCGCCTCACTTTTACTGCTTTCGGCTTCGCATATCACCATAAAGTGCTGTTCTCAGTTGAACCCTGCCACTCTCCTTCCTCTGGCTAATGACGGTGAACCCCACGACTGCCTTGCAAGTGTCTCTGCTGTCACCGTCTCATGCCCCGACCTTTCTGATGTCCCTCTCTCTAACTCCGACCTTGTGTTATTCACTGAAGGTTCCTGCTTTAGAGATAGCCAAGGTCGTCTCCTCGCAGGATACGCTGTGGTATCACTCTCTGAAACCCTAGAAGCTGCGCCTTTACCTTCTGTGACCTCAGCACAAGTCGCTGAACTAGTTGCCCTAACCCGCACTTGCTTTCTGGCTGAGGGACGCTCCGCCAGCATTTATACTGATTCTCGATATGCTTTTGGGGTTGTACATGACTTTGGCACCCTCTGGCAAGCTCGGGGTTTCCTTACCTCTGCTGGTACCCCTATCAAGAATGGCCCCTACATTGCTGCTCTCCTGTATGCACTCCCATCTGCATTAGCTATTGTTAAGTGCCCTGGTCACTCCACAGCAGATACTGATGTTGCTAAGGGTAATGCTGCCATAGAACCTTCCCCAGGTGCGTTTCTCGGTTCCCTTTCTGTTTCTGTACCACCGCAGTCCCTTTCTAAAGTCACCCTGCTCCTGGTTTTTGATCTGAGGAAGTGGGTCTGGCCCACGAAAGCTCATCATCTAATAAACCATCTTGTTAGTCTTTAAAGTGCTACATTGTCCTGCATTTTGCTTCACCTGCTCCAAGACTCTGCCTCAGAAACAGAAAAAGACTCCTGGGTCGCCCAGGGTTGCTCTCTACACCCTGATTCCCTTTGGCGCCCCCTTATTGGTGCCTTTGTGGCCCCCTTTTCGCTCTACCCAGCTCTGGCCGCCCTGCTACACGGCGTTTCGCATGTCGGAAAGGAGGGTATGATCTCTGCTGTAACTAAGGCAGAATGGTGGGCCCCCCATTTCAGCTCTTTTGCAGCTCACCACTGTGCCGCCTGTACCACTTGCCAAAGCTACAATGTTGGCAAACCTGTAAAGGTAGCTCAAGGGTTCTGGGGCCTGCCCCAAGCACTGTTCTTGCATTGGCAGCTTGATTTTGTACAAATGCCTGTGTGTCAACTATATGAATTTATTTGGGTTATGGTATGCTTATTTTCGGGTTGGATTGAAGTCTTTCCTTGTTGCAAAGCTGATTCGCTGTCTGTTGCCAAATGTTTGTTAAATGCCTGCCAAAGAACCTCCTGCCACTCTGTCCAGTGACCGGGGTACACGTTTTACTGAACAACTTGTTCAGCACCTGGATCGTGTGTTACATGTTACACACCTGCTGCACTGTCCCTACCATCCCAAAGACATAAACTAAGTCCTTTTGAAATTGTTTATGTGAACAATGGCTACCATTACTCCAGTCTCAGACTTGAACTTGACTCACAGTACACTCCTTCAGTACTGCAAGGGACTAATGCAAGCTGTAAGTCACTTCCATTCACAGGTTCGAGCCGCCTGGCCGACGGAACCCACCTCGGATGCCTGCCACACTCTCGAGACAGGTGATTGGGTCTACGTACGACACCACCAACGAAAACACGCCATGGAACCCCGGTGGAAGGGCCTGCATCAGGTGCTGCTCACTGCCCAGACGGCTGTTAAGTTATCCGGCATCGCAGCATGGATACAGGCTTCGCAGTGTAAGAAGGCACCATCCCCAGCGGACCAATCATCACCTCAGGACCATGCAGAGTCAATTTTGACTCCAGAAGAAGACGTAGAGGAACAGCCTGCAATACCTTACAACCTACGTTCGCGTAAGGATTGCCTGAAGCAGATGAGGACCAAAAGCAAGGCCCAAGAAGAAGCAGTAGTGAGCCTAGCGCCTGCTGCCTGGTGGACATAAAACCGTAACTGCGGGTCCCTCAGTGGAGGTTGTCAGAACCAAAAGGGTCTTGCCTCCAACATGTGCCTCTGGTGGGGCCTGTTCCTCGGCCACTGGTGTCTTAAGATCTGGGGAATCCACAATGACAATGACAATTCTTTTATCCACCAGCAAGTATGGATCGCTCAGACCCTTAATATCTCTAATTGCTGGGTCTGCAGCCACATTCCATCCCACTCACAAGCTGGTTCCTGTCTTGGCAATCCCACTTAATTCCCCAGGCCTCACCCGTTTAACAAGACATGGAACAGTAATGACACTTGGGAAGCAGTGGGAATAATTGTGGGAATAAATGTATCTAAACGGATAAGTGTGGAGGAGAAAAAAGGTCACTGGTGTTTGGTGTGTAATGGGACGGGGCTGAATCTGGGGAGGAGCAGTTGTCTCCAGCATATTGTAACATCAGTACAGTCTTTAATGCCATGCAAATAACACCACTCCCCGTAAGGAGAATCACCGTGTGCCCTTCGGGGGATATTACTCCTCCTTTGTAGACACCTATATGGCAAAGGGGTGCAACCGACCCTTCCCGGCTTTGATAGGGCATCATTGGGTCTGTGGAACAAAGGCCTATACCACATTACCAGTTAACTGGTCAGGTATCTGTTATCCCGCCCAACTCTTCCCACAATTCCGAGTGTTAGAGTCCTTCCCATGAGAACGCCTCCGTAATTTTAGGCGAAAAAGAAGGGACTTGTCGGATGCCCAATGGTATGTGAATCACATAAGCCCTTTAACTTGGGAAGAGGCTATTGGTGGTTCCTTTGACCCACTTGGGGGAGTAATACATCATGCAAAAAGGCTTCTGAGGTTACAAACAGTAGTTAAAATCATGGAAAATGAAACTGGAAAAAGTTTAAGGGCCCTGGCCAAAGAAACAGGAGCGATCAGACAAGTGGTCCTCCAAAACCGTCAGGCATTGGATATAGTGCTGGCAGCAAAAGGAGGGACCTGTGCTCTCATTGGCAAAGAATGTTGTGTATATATACCAGACAACACCAATGATAGAATAGATCGCGCTAGCTACTTAAAAAAGATTGCATACCTTTCCAACGAAGAGCCAAGTTCCCTGTGAAAATGGCTAAGTAACTTGTCCAATTTCTCTGGCATAGGAAACTGGTTGTTTCAGGAAGCCCTGACTATCCTATTTGGAATCTTAATAATGTTTGTATGTTTTCAGTTAATCTCCTGTTGTATCCAAAACTGTGCAAGACATGTCACAGACATGTCCCCTCACCAGAGTGCTAATCTGATGCTTTTAAATATCACTAATGAACAAAAAGACAAAGAACAGTTAATGCAAGGAACCCAGTAATTGTTGGTCATAGGCGAGGCTTGACCAAAAGGAGGGATTGTGAAAGTAGAAAGAATTATACTGTAGGAGAAAGATGAATTGTACTGTAATAATTGAATAAGTTGAAGGAATTCTGTTTGTCTTTTAAGAGGAAGAAGAAAAGTATGTTAATGTTGATTGTAGGTATGCAGATCAAGGTGCTAGCCAATTTGGGCCTGAGTTTAACAGGAAGAGAAACATTAGGTGTTAGACAGAAAGCAATTCTAGATAATCAGGGAGATATAGCCAGGAGATTGCTGTGTGCTTGATATTGAAATGAAGATACTTAACCACACTAATAATGTGAAGTTTTGCCACACCCTTTGATCTTGTTAACTTGGCCTTTTGACTGTATAAAATCAAGGGGTTTGAACCTTGTATGGTACTCACATTTTCTGAATGCATTTTAGCAAAGCTTTGCTGAAATAAACAGAGCAGTCTGCCAAATCTGTGAGTCCTGTCTGACTTTGACACTTCCCAGGGTGCCCTGGTGGCCACTCCAGCCTCAACCAAGATCACTCCTCTCCTTCCTCCCTCCCCGGAGCCTTTAGGGGTTGACTCTGGCCACAGTGTCTGTGCCAGTTCCAAGCCTGCCAGGCCAGAGCCAGCAGTCACTACCCCTGACCCAGTGGCCCCCAAACATGAGCCAGCAAAGACTGGCAGCCAGCCCTCCACCACTCGCCAGGAGCAGTCTGCCAGCTCCCAGGAGCCTGACAGGGGCTGGAGAAGGCGGGCGCCTTCCTGGTCCAGGGTGGAGATCATGGACCTTATTCAGGTTTGGGGGGATTGCCCCCAATGTCCATGATCTCTGCACTAGAGAGAGGAATGCGGCCGTCAATGGCAGGATAGCTGCCAGCGTGGCACTAAAGGCCACATGTGAACCCAGGAGCAAGTTTGCATGAAAATCAAGTTGGTCTGGAGAGCCCCCCAACCCTGAGCCTTGACCTTCCCCTCCCCTTTCTTCCCCTTGCTTCCTCCCCCCAAGTTTTCCCCCTCTCCTCTCCCCCCCTCTCTTCTCCCCTCTCCCGCCTCCTTTCCCCAGTCTCACCAGAGTTTCATTCTCCCCCCTCTCCCCCGGGGTTTTGTTAAATAAAGATAGTTTGTGTTCATGAAAATACGTGTATTTTATTTGACATCAGGAAGGGGGCTGAGGGAGAGGTAAGTGGAAGAACGTGAGGGAGGAATGAGGCACAAGCCCCCAGTGGGGCAGACCAGAGAGGCTCTGAGGGCTCCTCAGGATGGAAGCTCTCCCGCAGAGCCTCCTGGACACTGACAGCCCCCTGATGGACCTCTCAGATGGCAGCCTGCAGAAGGTTCAGACAGGTCCGCAGCAACGCATCCACGAAAAGCACCAGAGTGCCCAGGGGCAGCTCTGGCTTCATGTTGCAGAGTGCTGTGATGTCCCGAGTGAAGGCAACCAGAGCACACAGAGACAAAATGGTTTCCTGTCCCTCATGGGGGGGTAACTCCTGACCTGATGCCCTGCCGGACCTGGTTCTGTCCGGCCTTAAATGCGATTCACCGTCCACTCAGTGTGGACGCGCTATTTCGAAATAGCAAAACGCTATATCAAAATGCATTTTGTGTGTAGACGCGCTATTTCGAAATAAGATATTTTGAAATAATGCTGTAGTGTAGACATACTCTGAAAGAAGAAATCAGGCCCCTGAGTAATTGAAACAGATACTTCAAAGAGTTTAATTGGAAACATGTGCACAGTAAATACAAACACTATATTATTTACAGGGGAGGGTTATTTACAGGTGACTGTTTGTGAGACACAGCATGGCCAGCACCTGAGAAATAAACTTAAAGAGTCATCAGCATTTGTACAATGCCCCTTAATAAATATAATAATATGGGTTGGGATTAAGCTGCTGGATATGGAATGGAAAACAATCTCCAAAACAGGAAACACCACAAGATTAGGGGAACTCCTATTACCTAATATAGTGAATTATCAGAAAGTGTCAATTCAACAGGGGAAAACACTGATCCCCTTCCCATATTCAGCCATTACAGGAAGATTCTCTCCCCATTGAGAACCACAGACAATGATATCCCAGACCCCCTCAGCCTTTTACCCTCCTTTGTTGTCTGGTGACTCCTCATAGGCCCAGAACCCAGGAGGGCAAGAGTAAAGTGCTGAGAGAGACTAGAAACCTAACTATTCAGGAAACTTTTTCTATGAGGTGGAGGATCATAGCCTCTAAATTTGGAGGACGAATGATATCTGCTGAGTACCTTCTTTGAAGGGCAGAGTGTTCTGAACTCCCAATATCATCAGAGGGAGTTTGAGGACACTCAGCAACTTATGAGACTGGACAATACAAGCACAGTTAAAGGCCCTGGATATCTAAAGGAAATCACCAAAATCCACAGTTAGATGCTTAAATGCCAATTAAAGCCACCCTTAGTGAATTCCCCCGGCATGTGGAATCCCCTAAGTAGTATAAGGGCCCTACCATCAATCAAACGTTAGCCCTGCCCCCTGATCCCGGAAGTCCCGCCCCCTGACCGCCAGAATTCCCTTCTCCCCTGTCACCAGAAGTCCGGCCACTGGATGGTAGTACATCCGGGTCAAGAGGGACAGCTGACCGGGTGTCATGTGACCCCCGTTAGGCCCGTCCCCTGTCACCGGAAGTCCTGCCTTTGGGGGTAATACATCCGGGGTCAAGAGGGGCAGGTGACCGGAAGTAAGGAGTGTCATGTGACCCCTCTAAGGACTCGCCCCGCCTCCCTCAACCAATCAGGAAGGGTTTTTCCCCTGTAGGACCGCCCCGCGAACCGCTTTAACCAAGCGGGTGGGCAGTTCTGGGACCGGATGACCCGCCCAGCAGTGGGTTGTGTGACCCCTCTAAGAACTTGCCCCGCCTCCCTCCACCAATCAGGAGGGGGTTTTTCCCTGTAGGACCGCCCCGCGAACCCCTTTGACCAATCGGGGGGCAGTTTTGGGACCGGATGACCCACCCAGCAGTGGGTTGTGTGACCCCTCTAAGAACTCGCCCTGCCTCCCTCTACCAATCAGGAGGGGTTTTTTCCCTGTAGGACCGCCCCACAAATCGCTTTGACCAATCCGGGGAGTGCAGTTCCGGGACCCGTTGACCAGACCGGAGACGGGTCGTGTGACCCCTCTAAGAGCTTCCCGTGACACCCTTTGCCAATCAGAGCATAGCACTTCCCCGTAAGTTCTAGCGCCACACAAAAGAGGCCATCTTGTTCCAAGAGCGCGTGTTTCAGAGAGCGTGCAAACGCTGAGCGGAAACATGGCTTCTTTCACCAACTTTGTTTTGGTGCCGAGAAGAAAGCGCTACATCAGCGACAGTTCCGAGGAGGAAGGAGAAGTTGAAGGGAGCCCTTTGACCCACCCGCTGATGGATACACCAATATCTGACACCGAAACCCAACCGCTCACGATGCAGCCAGACAAGCTAGATAGCCTGGAGGAAGAAGGTGCCCATGGCTCCCAGGAGTCGGACAAGACGCATGGAAAAGAAGCCAAATAGGTAAATGAAAGATCGAAGTTGGGGCATCATGGGGTTAGGAATCCGGGATTTTGTAAACTTTAAAAAAAAAATGACCAGAGCGTCTTACATTATTTCTTTCTGGCAATCTTTTGACAGCTTGACGATGCCTTTCTAGCTGACCGTCAGACCCCGGACAGCATTGCATCGGACGAGGAAGACGAACCGGGCCCACCTTGTTTTTGCTCAACACCGATACAAAGCATTGAAGAGAACGCCTAGGATGACGGCCATGAAGAATTCAGGAGGTGGCTGTGCATTGACCTAGTTGAGCCAGTGCCACATCATAAGCGTAAAAAAGTTATGCGCTCTATTGTACGCATTAGTGTTTATACCGTCCTTAGTCACTGTCTTAGGGAAAAGCTTTTTGAGGACTGTGAGGGTTGTGTCATAAATGCGCCAGCCCAGCGGTACCATGACTGTTTGACTTGGACTCCAGAGGGTATAAACTGCAAGCTCCAGGGCCTATGTGCTGAACTGTGTTTGGAAATCTTATTAAATACTGTTATTGCCGTAGGTCCGTGGTCCCCAACACGGTGCCCACGGGCGCTATGGCGCCCGCAGGGGCATTTGCATGCACCCGCCAGGTGCTCGGGGCTGACCTGGCCCTGGGCACATAGCGCGTGGCGCTTGCACGGGGGGGCGCGCCGGCCCCGGGCGCGCGGCGCTTGGCAGGGGGAGTGCCGGCCTCGGGCGCGCGGCGCTTGGCGGGGGGAGCGCCGGCCCCGGCCCCGGGTGCGTGGCGCTTGCGGGGGGAGCGCCGGCCCCGGGCGCGCGGCGCTTGGCGGAGATGAGCATTACTATGGGGTTCTGGATGTGAAAAAGTTGTTCGGAGCGAAAAATTATTGTGAGTTTTGCCACACAGTATACAGTCATGACCACTCTTGCAGGTATTGTTGCCGCCTCTGCTTGAGCGGAACGTGCTCAGACAGCGTGGGCGTGCCGCTGCGGTGTCCTAGCTGTATCTTGGAACAAGATGGCCTCTTTTGTGTGGCGCTAGAACTTATGGGGAAGTGCTATGCTCTGATTGACAGAGGGTGTCACGGGAAGCTCTTAGAGGGGTCACACGACCAGCTTCCGGTCTGGTCAACGGGTCCCAGAACTGCACCCCCCGAATGGTCAAAGCGATTTGTGGGGCGGTCCTACAGGGAAAAAAACCCTCCTGATTGGTAGAGGGAGGCAGGGTGAGTTCTTAGAGGGGTCACACGACCCACTTCTGGGCGGGTCATCCGTTCCCGGAACTGCCCCCCGATTGGTCAAAGCAGTTCACGAGGCGGTCCTACAGGGAAAAAACTCCTCCTGATTGGTGGAGGGAGGCGGGTTGAGTTCTTAGAGGGGTCACACGACCCACTTCTGGGCGGGTCATCCGTTCCCGGAACTGCCCCCCGATTGGTCAAAGCGGTTCGCGGGGCGTTCCTACGGGGAAAGCCCTTCCTGATTGGTAGAGGGAGGAGGGGCAAGTCCTTAGAGGGGTCACATGACACCCCTTACTTCCGGTCACCTGCCCCTCTTTACCCCGGATGTATTACCCCCAAGGGCGGGACTTCCGGTGACAGGGGACGGGCCTAACCGGGGTCACATGACATCCTTTTTTACTTCCGGTCACCTGTCCCTCTCGACCCGGATGTACTACCCTCCAGGGGCGGGACTGCCAGTGACAAGGGAGAAGGGACTTCCGGGGAGTCGGGGGGGGGTCTTCCAGGGTCAGGGGGCGGGGCTAATGTTTGATTGATGGTAGGGCCCTTATACTACTCCCCTACCCCATAGACAGCTAGCAGATATAGCGTTCAGTCTAGCTTCCCACCCAAGTATATGATGTGCAAGCTGGAAACAGAAGCAGGAGCTCTTTCTTCTATTTGTCTGTGCTTCATTCCCCGAGCACTCATCCAGGTCAGATGTCTCTTAGGACCTGAGTTGCCACCAGCTGGACAATGGGACTTGGGTCATTCTGTAGGACCTGGAGAGCTGGAATTACAGAGAATATGACTCACTTTTCATATAGTCACCTATGCCTGCAGTAGCTGGAGATTTAGTACCAGTGAGTACCAAGCTCCAGAAGCTCTCTGTACAAACAAAGCTTTAGGTTCCTCCATTGGGATCCTTCCAAGCTCCAAACTGAGATGGAGGAGGGGGGAGAGGGGAGACCCTGACCCTACCAGAAACTCATCCAATTGGAAGGTGCTCCATTGACTCAATAGCTTCTGCTTTTAAGTTATTTTACATCTCCTGACAGAAATAAATCTGATGGTGTGGAGTTTGGGGTAGCAAAAAGTGGCTCCCAGGGAGCCGATGGAGCCCAAAGAGTGGATCACACAGGTTGGGAAGAGGCATTGCCAGGGTAGCCAGGAGATGCACTGACTTATATCACACTGGCTGCAGTTTCCTCCAGGTACGTCTACACCGCAAAGTTAATTCAAAATAACAGCTGTTCTTTTGAATTCACTTTAATAGCATCTATACATGCAAACCGCTATTTCGAAATTAATTCGAAATAGCAGAGCGCTTAATTCAAATTTGGTAAACCTCATTCTACGAGGAGTAACACCAAATTTGAAATAGCTATTTCAAATTAAGTGCTGTGTAGACAATTAATTCAAAATAGGGGGCCTCCAGCCCTTCCCAGGGAGCCCTGGTGGCCACTCTGGGCACAACCAGGAAAACTTCCTCTCCTCTCCCCCTGGCCCCAGAGCCATTAAAGGGATAGACCCTGGCCCGTGCCAGATCCAAGCCTACCAGCCAAGAGCCAGCAGTGGCCACCGGGGCCCCTGAGCCAGTAGCCACAAAACGTGAGCCAGCAAGGCACTGGCAGCCAACCCTCCACTGCTCCTCAGGAGCAGTCTGCCAGCACCCAGGAGCCTGACAGGGGCTGGAGAAGGCGGGTGCCTTCCTGGTCCAGGGTGGAGATCATGGACCTTATTCAGGTTTGGGAGGGATGCCCCAGCATCCATGATCTCCGCACTAGACAGAGGAACACGGCCGTCAATGGCAGGATAGCTGCCAGCCTGGCCACCAAAGGCCACATGCGAACCCAGGAGCAGGTTTGCATGACAATCAAGTTGGTGCGGTGAGACCCCCAACCTTGGGCCCTGATCTTCCCTTCCCCCTTCTTCCCTTTGCTTCTCCCTTCCAACTTCCTCCTCCCAGGTTTCACCCTCCCCTCTCCCACCCACTCTATTCCTCTCTCCCACCTCCTTTCCCCAGTCTCCCCAGAGGTTCACCCTGTTGTTCAATAAACCCAGTTTCTATTTTTGAACATACATGTCTTTTATTTGACATCAGGAAGGGAGGCTAGGGAGGAGTAAGTAGATGGACGTGAGGGAGGAATGGGGCACGAGCCCCCGGTGGGGAGGACCGGGGTGGCTCTGAGGGCTCCTCGGGGTGGACACTCTCCTGCAGGGCCTCCTGGATCCTGACAGCCCCCCGATGGACTCCCCGGACGGTAGCCTGCAGCAAGTGCAGCTGGGCTGATGGCAACAACCCTACGAGACGCACCGGTGTGCCCAGGGGCAGCTCTGGCTCCATGTGGCCGAGTGCTGTGGTGTCCCGAGTGCAGGCACTCAGGGCACTCCAAGACAGGACTGCTTTGCTCTCCCTCATCGGGGTAGACAAGCGAGCGGGGAACCCTGAGAACTGTCTGTTCGGGGTGGGGGTAGGGTCCCGTGAAGCACGGAGCTCAGTTAGCCTGAGGCAGCAGCCCCACACACTATGTCCTAACCTGATGCCCTGCCAGCACTGGTTCCGGCCAGCCTGAACTTCGGTTCAGGGTCCACTCAGTGTGGACGCGCTATTTCAAAAGAACAAAATGCTATTTTGAAATAGGTTTTGTGTATAGATGCATAATTCGAATTAGCTTAATTCAAATTAACTATTTCGAATTAAGTTAACTTGAATTAACGCTGTAGTGTAGACGTACCTCTTTCAGAGCAGACTAAAGCTGAATCTGTCCTTTGATGTGTGGCTGATGCACTTCACACCTGTGGTATCAGTTACTGCTTGCTTGTCAGCTAAATTTCTTTATAACTCACTAATGAATAGGATTTCACCTGTATTTGTTACTTACAGGTCAACAGATGTTCCATGTCCAGCCATTTCATATTCTTGGTGTCCGTATGTTCCAGGATGATGCCTAAATAAGCAGTGTAAAATAAACATCAATAAAAAACCTTCTCTTGTTAAGTGCAAGGTGATAACATTGGCCCTTTGGCTTCTATTGTGGGTCTAAGGTGAGCTGTAGGCAAGAAAATACTAGAAAAGTTTAGCGTCCACACTGAAGAGAAAAAAATTAAGAATGTTTACATAAAACCTCATTTGCTTTAAACAATCTATGTTCCTCTTGCCACTGCTGTCAGTTAGTGGAGATATACTAGGATAGTGTATTAATCTAGTGGTGTGAACAAAGGGCTGGGGCCAGGAATAAGTGCGTACTAAGCAAGGATCTCACATGGATAAATTAATTAGGCCACAATGCTTGCCTGGCTTGCATGGGTGTGCTAAGGAAAGGATGGCACAGGGCCAAAGGGGAGGAATCTAGTGCTTCCTGGGCAAGGCAATCAGGAACCTGCAACAGCAGGCACTGTGTGGCGGTGGCCTGCCTACCTCCCAGTGATGAAGCACCAGTAAGGAACAGTCAACAACACTGAGCTTAGGTCTATAGTTTGAGTCCACACTAACTCTGACTACTAAAAATAGAGTGCAGGTCAGATGACAGAAGCAGTCGGAGGAGCTAGCCACCTTGAGAACAGACTTTTGGGTTTGGATGGGATCATCCTTGGAATAGTTAACCCCTCCTGCTACTCCTGCCACAGCTACTCTATTTTTAGCACACTAGTTTGATCGGAGAATAAACATACCCTACGTGACAGTGTGCCAGCCTCTGCTACTAAATGACTGCGCCATCTCAAAGCATTCTATTGCAAATTACAAATTCCTCCTAACACCACACTGGAGAAGTAGGAGAACATTAACATCTCCATTTATGCATGAGAAGTCACAGCACGGAGAGATTAATAGTAGCTCAGTGCTGCACACAGGGACTTTTTCTGTCTACCTCAAAGGGAATACCAAAAGGGACACGGCACACTTTCTCTCACCAGCTAACTTGGCTGCAACTGCCCGGATCTCTTCCCAGCTGCTGCAGAAGTATGTGATGGTGCTTTTGTAAAAGTTCTCCAGTAGCTCAGCCTTCTCTTTGGCCTAGAGAAAATCAGGGACACATGAGCTCTCTCTGGCTAGAAATGCCCTTTGACTGCCAACACATGCCTTTACAAACCACAAGTAAACAGTCTGTGTTCCTCTTGCCACTGCTGTCAGTTATTGGACTCACTCAGACTTTTTTTTTAATTTAAACAAGTAAATAAAAGAAAGGACAGGAGGCTGTGTAGAAGTGGGGAAAGTGGGAATCTATGGCAGATTTACATTCCTCTCACCCTCAGTCCTGTATCCCACTCTAATAGGGTACGTCTACACTACAACGTTAATTCGAACTAACTTAGTTCGAATTACTTAATTCGAACTAAGCTAATTAAAACTAACGGATCTAGACTAAAAAACTAGTTCGAATTAGCGTTTTACTAATTCGAACTAGCATGTCCACATTAAGTGGACCCTGAACCGGGCTTAAGGATGGCCGGAAGCAGTGCCGGCAGGACATCAGAGGAGGACTAAGAGCGTGGAGATGCTGTCTCAGGCTAGCCGAGGGCTGTGCTTAAAGGGTCCCAACCCCCACGCCGGACAGACAGTTCTCAGGGGTGCCCCGCTTGCAAAGCAGTCTTGGCTTGGAGTGCCCGGAGTGCCCACACTGGGCACATCACAGCACTTGGCCATCAGACCGGCTGCACTTGCCGCAGCCTGCCATCTGGGGAGATGGGGCAATTGGGGGGCTGCAGGAGAGCTTCCACCACAAAAGCCCGCAGAGCCAGCCCAGTCCTCCCCATCGGGGGCGCGTACCCCATTCCGCCCTCAACTCCTTCCACTTACCCTTCCCTAGCCCCTCTTCTTGATGTACAAAATAAAGGACAATTGTGTTCAAAAATGGAATCTGTCTTTATTGAACAAAACTGGGGGAGACTGGGAAAAGGGGGTGGGAGAGGGGAAGAGAGAGGGTGGCAGAGGGGAGGGCAACTAAAATGATCAGGGGTTGGGAACAGGTCTCATATGAAGAGAGGCTAAAGAGACTGGGACTTTTCAGCTTAGAAAAGAGGAGACGGAGGGGGGACAGGATAGAGGTCTCTAAAACCAGGAGTTGGGTGGAGAGGGTGCATACAGAAAAGTTCTTCATTAGTTCCCATAAAGAAGGACTAGAGGACACCAAAGGAAAGGAATGGGTAACAGGCTTCAAACTAGTAACAGAAAGTTGTTCTTCACAAAGCACAGAGTCAACCTGTGGAACTCCTTGCTGCAGGAGGCTGTGAAGGCTACAACTAGAACAGAGTTTAAAGGGAAGTGAGATCAAGCCATGGAGGTTGGGTCCATGGAGTGGTATTAGCCAGGGGGTAGGAGTGGTGTCCCTGCCCAAAGTTTGTGGAAGGCTGGAGAGGGATGGCACGAGACAAATGGCTTGGTCACTGGCTTCGGTCCATCCCCTCCAGGGTCCCTAGGGTTGGCCGCTGTCGGCAGACAGGCTACTGGGATAGATGAACCTTTGTTCTGACCCAGGATGGCCATTGTAAGCTCAGGGCTCAGGGTCGGGGGTCTCAGTGGACCACCTTGATTTTCATGCACTCCTGCTCCTGGGTGGCCAGGCTGGCAGCTCTCCTGCCCTAGCCGGCGACCTTCCTGTGCCTAGTGCGGAGATCGTGGACGAGGTCCACGATGTCCGCACTAGCCCAGGAGGGAGCCCGCCTTTTGCGGTCCCGGGCAAGCTCCCAGGACCCGCCAGCCTGGTCCCGGGAAGAGGGGGAGGACTGGGGGGCATCGGGTGGGTGGCTCGATCCGCACCAGGTGCAGGGTCTGCCTGCTGGGTGCTGGCAGGCTTGCACCTGGCATGGGCACCGTAGCCATCCCGTGCCCCTTTAAGGGGTCCGGGGCCGGGAGGGGGGCATACGAGTTTCCCTGGTGTTGGCCGGAGTGGCCACCAGGGAAACCTGGGGGGGGCTAGCCTCCCACTAGTTCGCATTAAGGGGCTACACAGCCCTTAATTCGAACTAGTAAGTTTGAACTAGGCTTAATCCTCGTGGAATGAGGATTACCTAGTTCGAACTAAGCGCTCCGTTAGTTCGAATTAAATTCAAACTAACGGAGCGCTAGTGTAGCGCCTATGAAAGTTAGTTCGAACTAACGTCCGTTAGTTCAAACTAACTTTGTAGCGTAGACATACCCATAGATACTTCCATTGCCCATCACACATTCCCCCTGCTTCTACACCACAAGCCTATGCTGTCAATAATCTCATATAATTCTATAGGTCACTCACAAGGTGTCTGCAGATATCCATCTGGAGCTCCTCAGGGTTCAGCTCGGTTCTCCAACTAAGATGCTCATTAAGTATAGTTTGGAGCCTCTTCAGTCCCAAAAATGGGGCACAGAGATGAAATGTAGCTCTGCACTCCTGAAAAAGAGGGTTGCACCATTGAATTGTTCCATAACACGTATTGTGCTCATTCAAATGGAACTCATGTCCTTGACTGCTCATCTACCCCAAGAATAAAAGGGATTCCCCTGAAGTAATAGACAGAAAATATGCCAGCATGACTTTAATAGGGGGAAAGGGATTCTACTTCTGGAGTATTGCATCCAATTCTGGGCACCCCATTACTTAAAAAATGTTGATACATTGGAGAAAGTCCAACGGAGGGCAACAAAAATGATTAGGAGGCTGGAACACATGATTTACAAGGAGAGGCTGAGGGATTTGGGATTATTTAGTCTTCAGAAGAGAAGAGTGAGGGGAGCTTTGATAGAAGGCTTTAACTACCTGAAGGGGGATTTCAAAGAGGATGGAGAGAGGCTGTTCTCAGTGGTACTAGATGACTGAATGAGGAGCAATGGTCTCAAGTTACAGTGGGGGAGGTCTAGGTTGGATAGTCGGAAAAACTATTTTACTAGGAAGGTGGTGAAGCACTGGAATGGGTTACCTAGGGAGGCAACGGAACCTCTAAATCTAGAGTTTTCAAGTCCTAGCTTGACAAAGCCCTGGCTGGGATTGTTTAGTTGAGGCTGGTCCTGTTTTGGGCAGGAGGTTGGACTCAGTGACCTCCTGAGGTCTCCTCCAAACCTATGGTTCTATGATTTTATAATACTGAAAACTGGAGATAGCAGCAATGTTTTTTCAGAACGGATGTAGCTATGAAAGCTGCTTCACTAGGCATAGCTGTGGTCTTTCCTCTGTTGTGGGGAGGCAGGAACGTGGGGTGCAGAGATAGGCAGGAATGAACTCTTGGGATCAGACCCATGACCTATCCTGAACTCCAGTGAGACAACCCTGGCTGCTAAGGACCAGCCTGTCTGGGATTAACTCAAAAGGAGGGCAATGAACTGAGGGAAGAATTTAGGTCTCCACTGCGGGAAGGAATAGCAGAGCTCCCCTGGCATCAGGAGGAAGATTCTTTTTGCTTAGTAATTAAGTCACTGTCATTCTTACCATTGAAACCTCAGGGCTTGGATCTTGCAGGTGCATAAGAAGCGTGACCCAGCTCTGTCTAACCTGCTTGGCAAAATAGTCCTTCCATTTTCTCTTTGCAGAGCCGGCCAGGATACCAAACAGGACAAAGGCCAATGCACGAAGAGTGTTGTCCTCCTATAGCCAAGAAAGCCACACAGGTTGGTAACGAAGAAATAACCACATCATGTATCTAGCACAGCTGTCTCTTCTACATTAGGGTAGAGTGATTCCAACGACAGAAGTTTAAAAGAACTGGAATTAATCAAGTTTGGGCCAAATGTGTTGATTCATCAAAATACTTTGAAGACAGTTCAATTTTGACAAAATTCTTCCAGAAGCCAAGTAGGGGTACTTGGTCAGCTTCTTGGTGACCCATCTAGCAGGCTGACTGGGATCTTGGGCTTCCTGGCCCTCACCTTCAGAACAGCCTGTCTGGCAGGCTGACAAGGAGCCAGGAAATGTGCACCCTGGCACCTCTAATTCCCAGTGTTTCCAGGTTCCCTGTCTCCAGCATAGTCTGCCAGTAGACTGCCCTCAGGCAAGGCTCCCAGTAGAGCTGGGTTGAGAATAGTATTACTGTTTCACAAAGAGTTTTGAAATTTGGGCTGGGGGGTGTGTCCCCCAAATAGGAACAAAACCAAAATTTGAAATCTCAAACTTCTCTGCAAAATGGAATAATTTCAACCATCTGACATAAAAATCGTATGGAGCAGGCCCAAAACAGTCTATTACACCCTGTATGCCCATTTTCCTTGTTATGCAGCTACCTAATCTAGTATTCATACTTCCTTTGCCATTCTCATTGGAAATAAAGATGAACAGAAGGGTGAGACTGAAGGAGCAGGGATGGCATCCTCATTTTCTTAATTCTCTGCTCCTCCATAAAACACATCTCTTCCCTAAGGCCTAAAATCACTTCATTCTGACATGAACAATGCCCAGTGAGGACACATCATGCATTGTAAATGGAGCCTCATCAATGTCAGCTGAACTGGGGTTGAAGGCTTCTGTTCACGTACATTATCGAAGTACTTCCGGATCTGTGTGGTGAGGTCTCTGAAGGAAGAACCTATGTCCTTCCCTTTCAGCTCCTTAAGGACTTTGGCCAGTGCCTTCATGCTTTCGACGACTTCAGAACTGAAAGTGTCTTCTAAAGTCCTGATCAGTGCCTCCAGAAGAAACTTCTTGTACTTTTTCACCTGTTCAGACGTATGACATTAAAAAACACTTTCCACTAACCACATTTCTAATATGTTTTTTTTAGCAATTATGAAGCAGTGGGAATTTCATCTGCCCCCCTAGTGACCTATAGCTATATTTTACATCAGGTACTAGCTACAATAAGCCAAACTCTGTGCCATATTACGCCTATGTAATCCTATTAGATTTCTAATTACTTAGATTTGAAGGCCAAAAGGGACCATTGTGATCATTCAGTCTGACCTCCTTCACAACACAGAACCTCCCCAAAATAATGTCTGTTTGACTAGAGCACCTCTTTTAGAAAAACAGCCCATCTTGTTTTTAAAGTTGCTACTGATAGAGACCCCACCACAACCCTTGGTAAATGGTTCCAATGATTAAAATTACCATTAAAATGTATGCCTTACTAGCAGTCTGAATTAGTTTAGCTTCATTCCCCCCCCCCCATTGAATCTAAAGGCACATTTTCTAGCCCTTTGAAAATTCTTGTGACTCTTCTCCAATTTATCAGCATCCTTCTTGAATTGCAGGCATGATCCTGACATAGTATTCTAGCAGTTCTCACACCAGTGCCATAAGCAGAGGTAAAATAACTTCTTTATTCTTATTCAGAATCCCTCTGTCTATGCCTCCGAGGATCACCTCAGCTCTTTTGGTCACAGCTTTGTACTGGGCGCTTACGTTCAGCTGATTATCTATCATGATTTGAGTTTTTTAGTGTCTCTGTTTCCTGGAATAGAATCTCTCATCTTGGAAATAAAGCCTACACTCTTCATTCCTGGGAGTATACATTTACATATGATCATATTAAGTCCATATTGTTTCCTTATGCCCAGCTTACCAAGGGAACAAACCTGCTGTGTATTGACTGCAAAGAGGTTACAGGGGTATGAGAGAGCAGAAGTTGGCCTAGTGCATTGTGCATGGCCTCTGTAAATCCTGAGCAATTGTTTCCTTTAGTTTCTCTAGTTATGCTGCATTGTATTCAGTATTCTATCTTACCTTCTCAGGTGCCCCATAGACTAAATTGCCTAGGCCTCTTACAGCCATTTGACGGACAATGCTGTTATTGTCCCGTGACCTTTCTTCTAATATATGTAGGACAGACTTAAGGGTCTTCTTCTCCCTGAGTATGGGATCAGTCATTAGCTGAAATAAAATCAACATGTCCATTAGCTCTAATCTGTTCATTAAGATAGCGAATATAATTTGAGGAGACACGTAATACACTGTAATTTATTATTCTATATGAATGAGTACTGTGTTAAAAACATGGATTTTTTCCTTTTAGGCACTATAATGGGGGATTGCTCATCCCTTGAAAGCCTCTCAGTGACTGCATTTGATACCACAGTCCTTTTCTCTCCCAGGTGCATCCTGCCAGTCGATCTTAGTGAGTCTTCCATGGCTCAGCCCTCTGGCCAAGTCCCAAAGTCCAAACAAATGCCTTTTAGGTCCTGTTGCCCTCACTAGGGTCTTCAGCCCCAACTCTGGACCCTTTATATTCTGTTCTTTGTTCAACCTCTCCATAAGCCTTGTCCCCTTCATCGGGTTTATGCCACTGGGGAACCTGGGCCTGCCCACTACTCTTGGTTCCAACCTAGAAATAGCAGCGAGTCATTGCTTCATTTCAGTTTATTGCTACTTTTTCCTTGGGTTCTTCCTATGGGGCCACTTTCAGTTTCTCCCTCTAATTATATGTTGAAGGCTCGTAAGGACTCTCTCTCTGCAAATTCAGCTTCAGAAAATGCTGCCTGAAATAAACCCCTGTGAATTGGTTTGGCCAGAGAATAGCATCCTTTCTTGGCCCTCCACTTCCTGAAAGGAACTGACCTAATAAAGCCCTGTAGCTCCATATATCTGAGCCAGCTGGGCTCTGATTGGCAGCTTTCATGAGGCCTCTCTAGGCAGACCTTGAAAACCCACGTTTGTGACTCCTTTCCTAGGTGGGGTGTAGAAAGATTTGGGGGCACAAACAGATTCCTAGAACCACCAGATGAGCCTCTAAAATAGCGACTTAGCGTAAATGTGAAATATGACACAGACGTTATAGCAAGGCTGTGGAGAGGGAGGATGCTCCAGTGGTCAGCAGCCTAGGACTTAGGAGGTTCCAGTTCAATTTCCTGCACCCTCAAAGACTTCCTAGATGATGTTGGGCAAGTCACTTAGGCCTTCTGTGCATCAGTTTCCTGTTTGCAAAATGGGACTAATAGTGTTTCCCTGCCTCACAGGGGTGTTGTAGGGATACATACTTTTAAAGAGTTTTGAGGCACTCAGATACTACATTCTCATTTTGAAGTACTCAGATAATACAAGTTTCTAAAAGGATGTTTTAAGGAAGATGGAGAAAAATTGTTCTCCTTGGCCTCTAAGGATAGGATAAGAAGCCATGAGCTTAAATTACATCAGGGGAAGTTTAGGTTGGACAGCAGGAAAAACGTCCTGCCTGTCAGGGTGGTTAAACCCTGCAATAAATTGCCTCAGGAGGTTGTGGAATTTGCATCACTAGAAATATTTAAGAGCAGGTTAGACAAACACCTGTCAGGGATGATCTAGACTGTGCTTGGTCCTGCCGTGATGGCTGGGGATTGGACTCGAAGACCTCTCAAGATCCCTTCCAGTTCTAATGATCTATGAATCTATTATTCTACATTCATGAGAATCTAAGATAGATGTTAATGTATTTGTATGTTGCTTATTTTATAGTATTAGGACACTAGATTCATTTAGAAGATTTGCTGAGCTAGACCAAAATCAGGAGCTGTTGGTCAGTATTAGCCCTAGGAATTGTCAGAAAAGGTCTAGTAATTCAAATTCTATGGCTACATCTACATTGGCATGATTTTGCGCAAAAGCAGCTGCCTGTCTACACTGGTGGGGAGTTCTTGCACAAGAACACTGACATTCTAATGTCTAAAATCAGTGCTTCTTGCGCAAAACCTATGATGCTCCCGCTCAGGAAAAAGCCCTCCTGTGCAACTGTTCTTGCGCAAGAGGCCAGTGTAGACAGGCCACATTAATTTCTTGTGCAAGAAAGCCCAATGGCTAAAATGGCCATCGGAGCTTTCTTTCGCAAGAGAGCGTCTATTCTGGCACGGATGATTTTGCAGAAAAGCGCCTCTTAGCGCAACAGCACATGCCAGTGTAGACGCTCTCTTGCGCAAATATTCTAACGCAAAAACTCTTGCGTTAAAAGTATGGGTATGTCTACAGTACAAAGTTAATTCAAACTAACAGCCGTTAGTTCGAATGAACTTTAATAGCGGCTATACATACAAACTGCTAGTTCGAATTTAAATCGAACTAGCGGAGCGCTTAATTCGAACTAGGTAAACCTCATTCTACGAGGAGTAACGCCTCGTTCGAATTGTGTAGTTCAAATTAAGGGCTGTGTAGCCACTTAATTCGAACTAGTTGGAGGCTAACCCTAATCAGGTTGCCCTGATGGCCACTCTGGGCCAAACCAGGGAAACTTTTCTGCCCCTCTCCCAGCCCCAGAGCCCTTAAAGGGGCATGGTCTGGCTACAGTGCCTGTGCCAGTGGCAAGCCTGCCAGCACCCAGCCAGCAGACCCTGCACCTGGCATGGCATGAGCCAGCCACCCGCTGCCACCCAGCCCTCCGCCTCTTCCCAGGACCAGGCTGGCGGCTCCTAGGAGCCTGCCCAGGGCCACAAGAGGCAGGCGCCTGCCTGGTCTAGTGCAGAGATCGTGGACATTATCGAGGTTTGGGGGGAGGCCTCCAGCGTCCACGACCTCCACACTAGGCACAGGAATGCAGCCGTCTAGGGCAGGATAGCTGCCAGCCTGGCCACCAAAGGCCACATCCAAACCCAGGAGCAGATTTGCATGAAAATCAAGTTGTTCCAGTGAGACCCCCGACCCTGAGCCCTGCGCTTAGTACATAAGAACATAAGAATGGCCGTACTGGGTCAGACCAAAGGTCCATCTAGTCCAGTAGCCTGTCTGCCGACAGCGGCCAACACCAGGTACCCCAGAGGGGATGGACCGAAGACAATGACCAAGCCATTTGTCTCGTGCCATCCATCTTCAGCCTTCCACAAACAGAGGCCAGGGACACCATTCCTACCCCCTGGCTAATAGCACTCCACGGACCCAACCTCCATGAATTTATCTAACTTCTCTTTAAACTCTGTTATAGTTCTAGGCTTCAAAGCCTCCTGTGGCAAGGAGTTCCACAGGTTGACTATAAGAAGAACTTTGTGTGAAGAAGAACTTTCTTTTATTAGTTTTAAACCTGATGTCCATTCATTTCATTTGGTGTCCTCTAGTCCTTCTATTATGGGAACTAATGAAGAACTTTTCTTTATGCACCCTCTCCACACCACTCATGATTTTATAGACCTCTATCATATCCCCCCTCAGTCTCCTCTTTTCTAAGCTGAAAAGTCGCAATCTCTTTAGCCTCTCTTCATATGGGACCTGTTCCAAACCCCTAATCATTGTACTTGCCCTTTTCTGAACCCTTTCCAAGGCCATATCGTTTTTGAGGTGAGAAGACCACATCTGTACACAGTTCTGAAGATATGGCGTACCATAGTTTTATACTTCCCCTCCTCCTTCTTCCCCTGGCTTCCCCCTTCCAGCTCCCTCCTCCCAGGTTTCCACCTCCCCTCTCCCACCCTCTTTCTTCCCCTCTCCCACCTCCTTTTCCCAGTCCCCCAGAGGTTAATCCCCTCCGCCCCCAGTTTTGTTAAATAAAGAGAGTTTCTATTTTTGAACACATGTCCTTTATTTTTTACATCAGGAAGAGGGGGCTCGGGAAGGGTAAGTGGAAGGAGGTGAGGGAGGAATGGGGCACGAGCCCCCGATGGGGAGGACTGGGGTGGCTCTGCGGGCTCCTCGGGGTGGAAGCTTTCCTGTAGGGCCTCCTGGATCCTGATAGCCCCCTGATTGACCTCCCCCAGATGGCAGCCTGCGGCAAGTGCAGCCGGGCTGATGGTCGAGTGCTGAAATGTGCCGAGTGTGGGCATTCAGGGCACTCCAAGACAGGACTGCTTTGATGTCCCCATCGAGTTAGACATGCAAGCGGGGAATCCTGAGAACTGTCTGTCCGGGGTGGGGGTCAGGTCTTTTTAAGCACAGCCCTCGGCTAGCCTGAGGAAGCAGCTCCACACCTTAAGTCCTAACCTGATGCCCTGACGGCACTGGTTCTGGCCAGCCTTAACTTCGGTTCAGGGTCCACTCAATGTGGACATGCTATTTCGAATTAGCAAAATGCTCATTCGAATTAGTTTTTAGGTCTAAATGCACTCATTCGAATTAGCTTATTTCAAATTAACTAATTTGAATTAAGTTAATTCGAATTAGTGCTGTAGTGTAGACATACCCTATTTGCGCAAAATCTTGCCAATGTAGACGTAGCCTATCTATATCTTGCTCACTCTCTCTTAACCAGCAACTAGAATAGGCAGCTAGGCTAGGCTAGTATAGGCCCCAAAAATAACAAAGAGAAAATGATTAAGAAAGGTGTAATGAAGTTCCTTATGAGATTTCCTTATAAAGGACACATTCTACTATCTAAAATGAATTCCTATGAACTGAACTGTACAATTCCTCAGAGAAAGGTAAACAACAGATAACAGCCTAATGGTGGAACTGCTCATACCTGAGCAAAGAAAGCTGTGCTGGTGACTCGCTGGTTTTCTGATGGGGAATTTACCCAGGGAAGGAGGCTCTGTATGATCTCCACTGTTATTAGTCCAGATCTTTGCAGAACCCTGGAAGACAAAAGGAACCACTTATGGGGCAGACTGTGCACTTCAAAAGCTTAGCTGCTATGACCATACAACTCTAAAACCTACGCATGGAAGCTCTGTGTTTCTCACCCAGGGCACCCCGCACAAAGCTATACCTGAAAGTTCCCTGTCAGTCACTCTATTTGTTGCCGATCCCTGAGGATGAAGTGCTGTCTCCTAGATCTCTTACCTCACCAGCAAACACACCCCCTCGTGGTGAGTCTGCGGATTTTCAAGAAGCATCCAAGTTTTCTGCTTCCAGAGAGTTCGTATCAGCTTCTCATTCATAGCCTTGAGAAGCACAGCCTCTAATGCTTCAATAGAAAGCCTGGGGGAAAAGAGGCACAGAACTGTAGTAACCAATAGAAAGGCACAGCCTAAGCAGTCAGGAAACCCCAGTTACTTGTCAGGTCTGTTGTTCATTGACAGTTCATCCATTGACAGTATCCTGGGGACCACTGTTTTTGGAAGGACTTAATTCCCAGGAGGTATTTCAGTCTCATACATCTCATATTACTAGTGTTGCTATGGACAACATTTTGCAGTCACTTTCTCCTATCTGCAAGGTGTATGGGCACTAGCACAGTACAGTAATATGGAAAAAATTCACAATCAGACCCCAAAAGCTGGGACACAGAGAGATTAGTGATCACTAATGGATATTTTGGGGCCCTATGTCCAGCGAGATGTGACAGGGTGCTGAGAGCTTGTACTTGGGGTCAGCACTCTGGTAACTACTAGTACTAATTAGCTTCCCCAGAGAAAGCCTAATTGGATAGAAATGTACCTGATTGCCTGGCTAGAGTGGGGCTATAGAATCAACAAACCTATTCTCCCATGAATAAGGAATCTGCCTAAAGGGACATCCACAGGAGTGTTTGAGGGAAACAGAGAGCAAAAGAGACAAAATGCTAGAGGCATCTAGATAGACTTATGTGTAGTGCTGGGGAGGAGCCGGTGGTCGTGGTACATGTAGGTCTCAATGACATAGGGAAGGGTAGGAGAGATGTCCTGGAGGCCAAATTTAGGTTGCTAGGAAAGAGACTGAAATCCAGGACCTCTATGGTGGCATTCTTGGAAATGCTTCCAGTTCCATGCGCAGGACCAGGTAGGCAGGCAAAGCTTCAGAGTCTCAATGCGTGGATGAGACGATGGTGTAGGGAAGAGGGGTTTGGATTTATCAAGAACTGGGGACACTTTTGGGAGAGGGGGAGCCTATACAGGAAGGATGGGCTCCACCTAAACCAGGGTGGAACCAGACTACTGGCACTAAACATTTAAAAGGCTGTAGAGCAGTTTTTAAACTAAGAGATGGGGGAAAGCCGATTGGTGGGGAGATGCACGTAAATCGCAGGGAGACTTCTCTTAGAGGAGAATCTGTTGATAGAGATTCTCTAAGCTGTAGTCAGAAAGAGAGGACAAAGAGACTGAGGCCTGAGGAGGCCTAGATAGTAGTGTTTGTGTTGCCAGAGCTTGGTGGTTTCAGGGAACTGACCTATAGCAAGCACAAACAAGACTTTCTCATATTAAAAGCAGGTGATGGTAAGGTGCCTCATAACCCTGAGAACTCCTGGGGAGTGTCACACAAATGGACTGGGATTCTCTTTGTTTTGCTCCCTTTCTTCTAATTACCTGCAAGGGTTGCCCTCACATAGTTGTTGTCCTTTTCTAAATAACCTCCTTCGGCGTCTCATCCTGGGCAAAGGCATCTTTTGTCCTAGGGTTTGGCTGATCTGCTGCAGAAGAACAGTGAACAACTCCGGGAACAGCTCCTGCACAGTTTTGCTCAACTGCAATGCTGACACCACTTCAAAGATGGCACATGTTGCCTGAAAGGAGAGCATGGTAAAAGAAGAGGTCTCTTCCTAACACTATCACACGCTCTCCCCTTCTGATACCTGCTGGACTAAATTCTCACTCCTGTCACTAACTTGATGAATGACCGAGAGCAATTCACTCCATGTGTGCCTTAGCGTCCCATAGCTGTAAAAATGTGTAGGACCTATCAAGGCATGTTATGAGTTGCACAAAACATTTGCAAAGCACTGTAAGAAATCTGATTCAAAGACTTTCTAATTGCCAGATATTATTAAGTGAATCAGCCACATACTCTAAATCTGCCACAGAAAGCACAGCTGGAATCCAGGAAACAGTACTTCAGAAAAGAAGTGCCCAGATGACAATATTATACCACTCATCTAGCTTTCCATCAGCATGTTTGTCACAAAGCAGAGAAATACATGTCTGTCGTCTAACTTACTGTGAGAGGTGCAGCAGCTGCTAAATGCAGGTCAGTTTCTGTCTCTGAGGTCATGCTTCCTTCTTGGCTTGTTGGAGTCTTTATTCTTTCTATTAGGACCTTCAGGACTTGAGGGGCGAGCAAGGGATCTGTCCCCAGAGATCTCCACAGCTCAGTGGTGTTACTGCAATTTAACATAGGTTATATGTGACCCCTGGAGACTTTTGTGGCTCTGACTATATGCATCATATTCAAGTAAAGAACACATTTTCTCCTTGACTATGATCAGGGCTCACCAGCCGCGCTGTCCGGCGATCTGCGCATGCACAGATCGCCCGAACCCGGCTCTTCCAGGTTACAATCTACACGCCATGGATGAGTAGATTGTATTATTTGTCAAGCCCTGCCTATGATGAGCAAGTTCAGAGTGCTGTCCTCCTTATATGGTCCTCATGTTTTACATATTGAGTTTCTAGTTACAGAACTAAGTTAAGTTACATTTCAGGTTACATTTCTACAGTGCATGACTATTTTGGGATCCTGGAGGTATCCCGAAATACCTACCCCACATTTACAGAAGCAGCCCGTTATTTTGAAATATTTTTCAAAATAATGGGCACACTATTTTGCCATCCCAATAAACTTTGTTGCATGAGGGATAAGGGATGGCTTGAAATAGCACATTATTTCGACATTTGGTGCTGTGTAGAAGCGCCACATTTCAAAATAGGCTATGCAAAATATGATACGCAATTTGCGGAGTGCAAATTGTGCATCTTATTTCAAGTTTAGGGTGCTGTATAGACACAACCCTAGCCTTACTGCACCATAACCATTAATGCTAGACTTCAGAAGGAAAGGACACAGAGCTCTAATCACAGTTCCTGTTTTCCTACTTCTCAGTAGATATGGAATCATGAGCATATGATGCCCAAAGATCTAGGGCCTGGGAGACAAGTTGAAGAAAGAAAAATGATCTTCCTACTAACTGGATGTACAACTATGAGAACAAATATTTGTGGCTAGCCCATGACCTCTTTACAAATGGCATTCCCTGGCCTCTATTTGCCAGAATGGGCATGTTCTGTTCACTCCCTATGGGGCACCTGGCATTGGCCACTGTCTGAAGACAGGATCCTGGGCTAGATGGACATTTGGTCTGACCCACTACAGCCGTTCTTATGTTCTTAGATTCCAGCACAGATGACTGATAATTCAGCTAGGGATGTTTGAATGAAATGATAGATATGCTTACCGCCCTGTCTTTAAGTACCAAGAATGACAACTCCATTCCAGCAGCCATACCCTTCCTGATACCAAAAGCCTGGTGCCCTATCCTTGCTAATCAGCCAGGAATTTGGATTTGAAGCTTTCATGCTACCAGAAAACGAACAGTCACTGGCAATTTCCAGGGTGATGTTAGTTCAGGGGTCTGGAGAGGCAAAAGTCCACTCCAGTGATGCCAGTAAAGGGAAGTCTTTAGGATGCCAAAGCAACTATTAATTAATGGAAACAGAATGAAACTTAATTTCTCCCTGCACCCACCTTGACATGGTCTTGGACCTTTCTGCAGAAAGACCCAAGCTATTAACCTTTAGGAATTATCTCAACCTGTCTGTGGCTTAAATGAAGCCTTACATCTTCCAGTGAAGCTGTGGGATCCATGGTTACCAAAATGAACACTGTAAGGAGCAGTATATACCTGTCCATCGGCAGACGTTTGGTGAGGAGGCTGAAGATCACTGCCTCTAGGTGATGGTGGGCTAGAATGGACACTGCCTCCACCAGGAACTGCCTCAAGCTACCCTGCTTGATGGTAGGCATATGAATGTATATTCTCCTCAGGATAGCTGGCACCTGGACAGAATAAAACCAGAAAAAATGTCCCTTTTCCATTCTCTGCATTCATTCTGCAGAGCCAAAACCTTTATTTAGTCGTTTAGCAATTTGCTGTTCTTGTAGAAATTCCTCCCTTCAAAAAACAAGTATTTAGACATGGCTGCATAGATTTAATCCACAAAAATTATGCATATCTCTGCCCATACCTGGCTGCAACACCGGGTTAAGACATGCTGAGGCCCTAAGCTATGTCAAGTTAAAGAGGCCTCATTGCATTTCCAAAAAAACATGTATTATTCTAACAGAAAGGACAATGAAAAGAGAAATAATAAAGTTATCTATCTATCTATCTATCTATCTATCTATCTATCTATCTATCTATCTATCTATCTATCTATCTATCTATCTATAGGCAAAGAGGCAAGTAAAAACTAGTAATTTGGGGGTATTTTTAGAGACCCCTCATTATCTGAGGCCCGAAGATGTAGTTCACTTAGCTTGTCTCTTGGGGCCGGATATTCTCTTTTTGCATTTTACTCGGAGTCTAATTTTTCCAAGCCTTTCATGGCTGGAAACTGTGACAACAAGATAGACAACTAATCAAGCATCTTCCTTTTCCCTTGGGGTACGGCTACACTAGCTCGTTAGTTCGAGCTAGGTAGGGTAATGAGGGCAAGCAGAGTTGCAAATGAAGCCCAGGATTTAAATATCCCAGGCTTCATTTGCATGTTCCCGGGTGCTGCCATTTTAAAATCCTCCTTAATCTGAACTCCGTGCCCGCGGCTACACGCGGCACGGAGTAGGTAGTTCTAATTAAAGATCCTAATTCCATGAGGAGTAACGGTAGTTCGAATTAGGATCTTTAATTTGAACTACCTAGTCCATGCCGCATGTAGCCGCGGGCACGGAGTTTGGAGTAAGGGGGATTTAAAAATGGTGGCGCCAGGGAACATGCAAAT
Organism: Pelodiscus sinensis; assembly: GCF_052426305.1. NCBI lineage: Eukaryota > Metazoa > Chordata > Testudines > Trionychidae > Pelodiscus > Pelodiscus sinensis. Next base: position 18,330,980 of record NC_143069.1, on the reverse strand, counting down.
GAAGCCCGGGATATTTAAATCTCGGGCTTCATTTGCAACTCCGCTTGCCCTCATTACCCTACCGAGCTCGAACTAACGAGCTAGTGCAGATGTACCGTTAGATTATCTCTGTCTTCTGCTGTTGATTCCCCCATTGCCTGACTCAGGATAGGAACACAGATGGAATTAACTTCCAATCCCAGGGGGAGAAACAGCAAGACTTGTGTTCACTGCAAATGATGGCAAAGACCTGAAAGCCTGCAGGTTAGCCAGAAAAACCTCTCCAGCTTCTATTTTACCTCATCCAGCATGGCACCTCCACACTCCTTCAGGATGATCTTCATCCACAGACCGGCTGCTGTGGCACAGGAGGGGCTAGCAGACCGCATACCATCCAGTATGGCCTCAATAAAATCTGTGGCTTGTTCAGAGGGAAAGTACTTACTAACCACCTGTGGACAGATCAAAAACAGGAAAGATTGCAATGATAGTCGGCTCCAGTACTTTTAAGAAAGGAGGCCTAAGAGCTGTATTGGAAAATAATGTATTCATCAGCAAATTGCTAATTGGGCTCCTATCTGGCAAGGCAGTTGCAATTAAAATTTTCTCTGTAATCTTTCTAGCTACCACATCTCTATTCTACACTAATAATATCAGGTTAGATCTTAGGTTGTACAGTTAGCACAACATTGTATGGGACAAACAGGATGTAAATTTCCAGTTTATATTCTATTATGTACATGACATCTTTTCACAAAATATAAAAATATGCAAAGAGATGCATGCACACAAATATAGGTTCAGGTAAACACACAAGGTGCCAAGACTGGTTTCTCAGCTTGATGTCCCGCTCACATATTTTCCCCCTGGATGGATGGATGGATGGATGGATGGATGGATGTGCGCGCGCACATGCATGGGCATGTTCATGCAACTGTCTGGAATCTGTTTGTTTTTTACATGGCATTCATAGCATATACCTATGAAAAGCATGTTACTGATTACCCATGAATGCCTCACTCCCATAGCTCGCTCCAAGTGTGGAAAGACATCACAAAAGCATAAAACAATCATAGAATCATAGAATACTAGGACTGGAAGGGACCTTGAGAGTTCATCGAGTCCAATCCCCTGCCCTCATGGCAGGATCAAATACTGTCTAGACCATCCCTGATAGACATTTATCTAACCTACTCTTAAATATCTCCAGAAATGGAGATTCCACAACCTCCCTGGGCAATTTATTCCAGTGTTTGACTACCCTGACAATTAGGAACTTTTTCCTAATGTCCAACCTAAATCTCCCTTGCTGCAGTTTAAGCCCATTGCTTCTTGTTCTATCCCCATAGGCCAAGATGAACAAGTTTTCTCCCTCCTCCTTATGGCACCCTTTTAGATATCTGAAAACTGCTATCATGTTCCCCCTCGATCTTCTCTTTTCTAAACTAAACAAACCTAATTCCTTCAGCCTTCCCTCATAGGTCATGTTCTCTAGACCTTTCATCATTCTCGTTGCTCTTCTCTGGACCCTCTCCAATTTCTCCACATCTTTCTTGAAATGCGGTGCTCAGAACTGAACACAATACTCCAATTGAGGCCTAACCAGCGCAGAGTAGAGCGGAAGAATGACTTCTCGTGTCTTGCTCACAACACCCGTTAATGCATCTCAGAATTATGTTTGCTTTCTTTGCAACGGCATCACACTGCTGACTCATATTCAACTTGTGGTCCACTATAACCCCTAAATCCCTTTCTGCCGTACTCCTTCCCAGACAGTCGCTTCCCATTCTGTATGTATGAAACTGATTGTTCCTTCCTAAGTGGAGAACTTGGCATTTGTCTTAAACTTCATCCTATTTACCTCAGACCATTTCTCCAATTTGTCCAAGTCATTTTGAATTAGTGACCCTATCCTGCAGATTAGTCGCAACCCCTCCCAGCTTGGTATCATCTGCAAACTTAATAAGCGTACTTTCTATATCAATATCTAAATCGTTGATGAAGATATTGAACAAAGCCTGTTCCAAAACAGACCCCTGTGGAACCCCACTTGTTATGCCTTTCCAGCAGGATTGTGAACCATTAATAACTACTCTCTGAGTATGGTTATCCAGCCAGTTATGCACCCACCTTATAGTAGCCCCATCTAAGTTGTATTTACCTGGTTTATTGATAAGAATATCATGCGAGACTGTATCAAATGCCTTACTAAAGTCTAGGTATACCACATCCACCCCTTCTCCCTTATCCACAAGACTCGTTAGCCTATCAAAGAAAACTATCAGATTGGTTTGACATGATTTGTTCTTTACAAATCCAGGCTGGCTGTTCCCTATCACCTTGCCACTTTCCAAGTGTTTACAGACGATTTCCTTAATTACTTGCTCCATTATCTTCCCAGGCACAGAAGTTAAACTAACTGGTCTGTAGTTTCCTGGGTTGTTCTTATTTCCCTTTTTATAGATGGGCACTAGATTTGCCCTTTTCCAGTCCTCTGGACAAGGGAAAATGAATGGTGCACAGCCACTAGGACAGTCACCTAGTGTTTGTTACCTTAGCCATTTTGGAAGATGCTTGAAACAGAGCCTCAGGGTCTGGAGTTGTTAGTGCCTCACGGAGACAACTCAGCTCCTCCTCTGCTGACCCCAGGTTAGTGCACTGACCTAGGATAGAGAAAAGGAGAAAAAGTATGGCAACATTTAATAAAACTGAACCTCTGATCCATAGATAATCATACAGGAGGATCTATGGGGTATGTTATTACCAGCTGTGTGTGAAATTTTGGCCCCACTAAAGCCAATGACGAAATTCTTGTTGACTTTAACGGAGTCAGAATTTTACCGTCAGGCTATGTCTAGACTACATCCCTTTTTCGGAAAAGGGATGTAAATTAGACGTATCGCAATTGCTAATGAAGCGGGGATTTAAATCTCCCCTGCTTCATTAGCATAAAAATGGCTGCAGCTTTTTTCGGCACGGAGCTTTGCCGGAGAAAAGCGCCAGTCTAGATGCTGATCTTGCGGAAAATTAAGCCTTTTCCGAAAGATCCCTTATCCCTCCGAAAAAGGGATGTAGTCTAGACGTAGCCCCTATGTCTGAAAGTTAACGGTAATGGCATGTGATTCATTGTGATTCATACAGGATTAAACAGGCACTGTATTCTGTGTGGAGCATCTTTCTCTGTATATCTGGTTTCAGTAGCCACTCTGCTCTCAGTATTGAAATCTAATCTCATAGTCAAGCACAACTCATGTAGATTGATCTGAGGTTCTGATTTGGAGGAGAATCCCTCCACTGAACTCTCATTGTAAAAGAGATGGGGCTGACCAAAAGCTTAGGTAGGAAACCCAGGCTCTTCGCTCACTTCTAAATCATGAACTGTCTCTTTAAGGGAAAGCTGTCCTGCTCTGTCATCTCCCTCTCCCCACCCCACTCTGCAGAGCGGGGGCATATGGGCATATGGCGGGGGAGAGAGTGTGTGTGAGACAATGTGTGTGTGTGTGTGTGTGTGTGAGAGAGAGAGAGAGAGAGAGAGAGAGAGAGAGAGAGAGAGAGGGACATGCTGGCTGCCAGAGAAATCTTAGAAACAGTGCCTCTTTAGATAGGCACTCCGTTACTCACCATACTTCAGACTGGAGCAGCACTATTGTATGTGTCCCTCTCCCCAAACTCTGCTCTGCAGAGATGATGACAGGGGCAAAAGGGTCACCCTGACTTCTGCACGTCTCCCTGCTCCCCTCCCCTCCACACACCACTAGCAGCAGACAGGATGGAGCAAGGTCGGAGAGGGGCAGCTGAACACATGCTGCTGGCATGCTTGCTAATCAGCTGAGCGCTCCAGACAGAAATTCTGGGGAGAAGGGCAGATCTGGCCTGTGTGCTATATTTTGTCCACCCTCTAATATTTGCAGATTATTTATTGTTTGTGCAGTTCTCTTCCAGCAATGTACTTACAAGGCCCCAATCGTTCTGTTATATAAGTGTCGCTAACAAGACAGAAAGAATTACAGATGGAAAAAATGGTCATTACAACAATGAAAGAAAGTGAAGAGTTACTTACACCTGCTCATGGTCTCCTCACCTTGTATATTGAGAAGACAGTTGATACAGTCAACCACCCACTGACGCGATGTCGTAAGTGAAGCACAGGTATATGGTGCTAACAGCCCAATCAGCGATCCAAACTGATCAAAAGTTTCCTGAGGCTAATTTTAAAAGAATGAAGAATGAAAGTTCTCCGGCTATACTGGACATTATTTGCCTTCCTTATTGTGAACTCCATTACTGTACCTGGGTACGGCACATTGGAAAACATAATCCTTGTTGTACATGCAAATTGATGGGGTCTAAATTAGCTGTAGCACTCAAGAAAAATCTCAGAGTCATTGTGGATAGTCCTCTAAAAACATCTGTTCAACATGCAGCTGCAGTTAAAAATGCTAATGGTATGTTAGGAACCACTAGGAAAAGGGATGAATAATAATATGATAAATATCATCATGCCACTGTTTCAAATCCATGGTACACCCACACCTTGAATATTGCAAGCAATTGTAGTCCTCCAACTTAAATAAAGTTAGGTTATAATTGGAAAAAGTTCAGAGAAAAGCAACAAAAATGATATGGGATATGGGACAAGTCATACAAGGAGAAGTTAAAAGGACTGGGACCATTCATCTTAGAAAAGAGATGCTTACAGGGGGGTTTGATAGAGCCATATAAGATGATCAGAGATGCATGATATGGGTGTCCCTATATCTCTGACTGCCTGGGGCTGGGACTGGACAACAGGGGAGAGATCACTCAACAATTGCCTTGTTCTGTTTGTTCCCTCTGATGCATATAACACCCACCACTGTCAGAAGACAGGCTACATGAACCATTTGTCTGGGGGATCCAGAATGGCCATTCATGTTTTATGTTCTTATCCGATTAAATAGAAATAGAAATTCAACTTTAACAGCGATAGAAATGTAGCTGTGTTAGTCTGGAGTAGCTGAAGCAAATGCAGGACAATGTAGCACTTTAAAGACTAACAAGATTTATTTATTTATTGATTTATTTTTTAAGATGGTTTAGTAGATGATGAGCTTTCGTGGGCCAGACCCACGTCCTCAGATCAGGAAGTGGGTCTGGCCCACGAAAGCTCATCATCTAATAAACCATCTTGTTAGTCTTTAAAGTGCTACATTGTCCTGCATTTTGCTTCAACTTTAACAGCCTGAGAGTATAGGAATGCATCTATGACACTGACACAGCCAACCTATGTGTGACCACAATAACTTAACAAGCGGCACTGCAATTGTATCAAGACAAGTCACTTCTATGTTATTTCAAAGGGTGTGTCTAGACTACTGAGTTTTGTCGACAAAAGTGGACTTTTGTCGACAAAACTATACCTGCGTCTACACTACCGCTGAGTTCTGTCAACATAACGTCGACAGAACTCAGCAGTTTTGTCGATGCTGGTAAACCTCATTTTACGAGGCATAACACCTTCTGTCGACAGAGTTCTGTCGACAGAAGGTGTTATTGCATGTAGGGTTGTGTCTAGACTACAGGGTTTTGTCGACAAAGCAGCTTGTTTAGTCGACAGAACTGAATGTGTCTAGACGCTCTTTGTCGACAGAAGTTTTGTCGACAGATACTGTCGACAAAACTTCTGTCGACAAAACCCTGTAGTCTAGACGTACCCAAAGAAAAGTCCTAGACTAGCGATCACCAACATTATGCATTTTGGTAATAGATATGAAAGGTAGATGTTATGTATTATTGTCTGTATTTATATCTTGCTAGAAGTTTAACATAACCAAATTAGCTTGTAGATTCCAATTCCTTTTCATGTCTTAATTGCCTTAATTATATGCAACTGTCTTCAGTTAACCTTAAGATCAAAGATAGAAGATAGTACAAGAAAATAGTTTGTACATTGCCTTCAGCTTAACTATCTGTGTTGTAATGGAAGACTACGATCGGCTAATTACTTTATGTGAATGACTATCACCCATTTACCAGTGTATGCGTAGGAAATAGAAAATTAACTTCAAAACAAAGTACGACAGGAGATCTGCATGACCTATTCTTTCTCAGGGAGAGATCCTGCTTTGACAATTTCTGTGAGGAGGCTTGCCAACCGGCTAGAATAGCTATAAAAGACAAGTTATGGGACTGATCTTCTCTCTCCAGTCTGCTTAAACTTTGAACAGGGGACGTGTAAGCCATAGGACATAGATCTTCCAAATAATTATTTGGAATAGTCTGGGAAATGCATGGAAAAACTAACAGCCTTTGCATCTAAACTGGCTTTGGATGTTGACCGGTTAGCATGATTCCAGAGAGACTTTTACAAGCCAGCCGTTTATTCCACCATGGTTGTGATCCTGAACTATGAAAAGTGAAAGTCATTTTAACAACTATCTATCACTTAACCATTTGTAACTCTCTTCTTTTTCCTTTTAACAACAAATCTGATATTCCGTTATTAAGGATTGGCTGATATTTAGGGAAGACCTGTGATTCATATTAACCTAAGGATAAGTGTCTAGTCCTTTGTGATTGGTGATTATATTAGACTTAGTTGTCTAGATGGGAACCAAGGTCTGGAATGCCTAAAGGGTACTATTGTTTGGTATTTTGTTAACCAGAGTAGAAGCTCTTTTCTTACTGGTTTGGTGAATCTAATTATAAAATCACTAGTCTGGGGAACTGCCTGCCCTGTTTCTTACAGTCTGGCCTGAGTGCTGTCACAGCACTATTATGGAAACCTTTCTCTTATGGAAGCAGAGGGATCTTACTCACTTTGAGGCCCCAGCTGCAGGCCTAGTAGAATTTCTCATGCATTCACGTTGAATGTCAGATTTGATAGAAGTTGGGAAGTCAGCTCAAGGAAGAGTAGAACTATACTCACTGTGCTATTAACTATCTCCTGATAGGCAGTTAGCAGCCAGACACTGGCCTGCAAGGCCCTTTCTCTCTCCCACTCCTGCCCTGAACTGAGCCAGGTCTCTAGTAGCTGTTGGCAAAGCAGGAGAATGGACAAAGTTAGTACCAGAAAATCCCTCCCAAACGTTTCTTTTAAATAGGTTTGATTGTCACTAAAATCCCTCTCCAAAGCATTTAACTTCCATATAGCAAAAGATTTATATGTCTCCAAAAAGAGACCCTTGTCTATACAAGTCCCAGGGACCAGATTCACCTCTGGTGTACGTAACTCCATCAAAGCCAAAGGAGTTACATGAGAGATGAGTCTGGCTCTGTGTATGTGAGGGCTTCTGTAGACTGTCTGATGGCAGCTGTCTAGCACATTGCATGCAGTTTGGGGTCCGGTGCTGTGTTCTCTTTCCTGGACAGCTTCTCCCATGCTGAGTGGCAAATGACAGAGAGGAGCATTTCTTTTTATTTAGAGCAGAGAAGTCTCCCCAGCCCAGCTCCTTTTATAACTTTATTTTCATACCAACGTTGCACCTAACTCCCCTCCCCTCAGCTCTTCAAACTATTCTGTTTATGTCTGAAGAGCAGGAAGTCTTTGGTGAATGAGTTTCCATACACAGAGCTTAACTCAATACTAATTCATTCCTTTTACGAGAGGTGATCAGTTCTCACTGGTCCTCTTGAATTTGGTTACTGCGCTGATGATTTTCTTTCCTGTCCATGTAGTGTTAACTATACTGGAAAAACTAGATCTCAGTCCACCACTGGCATAAAATGTCCCCTGCTATGAGATAGATACATAGAATTTACTAGCTAGTGGGAAAACACTGGCTGTAGAATCGGTGTCTATTTCTTACAAAGCCTTTCTGAATATTGACCTAGGAGAGCTTTTCCATTGCATTAGGAGTGCACAAATCATAAAATCATGGATTAAGGATGGAAGGGACCTCAGGAGGTCATATAGTCCAACCCCCTGCTCAAAGCAGGGCCAGCCCCAACTAAATTATTCCAGCCATGGCTTTGCCAAGCCTGGCATTAAAAACCTCGAATGATGGAGATTCTTAAGGGAAGAGAATAACAGAAACACCTAACTGGTGGGTCAGAACCCAGGCTTAGGAAAACCCCAGCACAAGGGGACACAAAGAAGATGGAGAGAGGCTGTTCTCAGTAGTGACAGATGACAGAACAAGAAGCAGTGGTCTCAAGTTGTGTGTGGGGGGGTGGATCTTAGGAAAAACGATTTCACGAGGAGGGTGGTGAAGCACTGGAATGGGTTACTGAGGGAGGTGGTGAGATCTCCATCCCTAGAGGTTTTTCAGTCCCAGCTTGACAAAGCCCTGGCTGAGATGATTTAGTTGGAATTGGTTCTGCTTTTAGCAGGGGGTTGGACTCGATGACTTCCTGAATTCTCTTCAAGCCCTATCGTTCTATGATTCTATAAAAGAGTTCCCTGAACTCTTTTCAAAAAAATTTTCAAAAAAGAACATTTCTTCTTTTTATCTCTGAGGAGAGCCACTCAGACTCTGCCCAGTGGAAATAAATATGCAGAACCTAGAGGGAGCCATTCTGTTTGTTCTGATGCCCCAAGCAGCTTGATCATTCTGTGCATAGTGAATGTGAGTCTATCTATAGGCTAAATTCTGTTCTTCCTTACACCAAACTAAATATTGATCAGCTCTACTGATTTCAGTTTAAATAAGAGCAAATGTGGCCTGATGAGAAAGAGTTGCCTCCTACTTTCTTTGAGATGGGTAGGATGAAAAAGAGGCAGTTGGTGAGTACTGCCATAAGCTCCCACTTGGTAGCTAAAGGGCCAGGCAGAGCTAAGATCCTCAACAACTTACTGTAAAGTTAATGTATATCATGGATCCCATCATGGAACTCTGTGTCTGGAGTCCATGACTCTGCCCATAGCTGGAAATACCCATTGAAAAGATTTTGAACTAGTACACATAGAACAGAGAATGAAGTGTGCAGCAAACTTTTCCAGGTTCTAGACATCTTGATGTAGGCTGCATAACTTCAGTGTTTTGCTAATAGTTTATGTATGCTTCAGCAGCCACAGGATTGGGCACCATTGTGTTCTTTGGAGAGTCTATTTATAAAAAAGATGTGCTTCCTTATACAAGAGCATTTCACTGAAAGATTGTGTTGTCAGAATTTTCACTGACTTGCCCGAGGTCTAAGTAATGTAGGTCGCACTGTCAGATATAAATATCCAGAATCAGATTCTGGTCTCTGTTACACTTGTGTAAATCCAAAATAATGCCACTGAAGTCAGGGGCATTACCCTGGTTTTACACGAATATCACTGATCAGATTCTAGCTCTAATCCTTCAGTCCAGCTGCATCCTTGAGCATCCAAAGCTCCCACTGAAGTCAAGGGGAACAATCAGCATGCCAGAATGGCAGAACTGAGTCCTAAGTGTTAAGAACTCTCCTTACCAGATTTCTGGTGGACACATCGAACTCTCCGAATACATAGGCGACCATATCCCCTGCTGCACAATTGTCCACACTTCCTGAACTGAGCAGCTTCAGGACAAAATGGAGAGCTGCCATCCTCACCTGCAAGGGTAGAGATTATGCACGAGTTATTATTATCTCTTCTGCATGCAATATGAGACAGGATATGAGAGTCCTTTTGCTTTTTCTTTTATCTCTTTGGAATAGTGGCTGAAGTACAAATGATTAACACATCTGTTATGTAAATTCCTTGCAACACTGGCTACAGAAGTACCATGCAAATGCCAGTTTTCACTTTCAGGTGACACTGTAATTAGGAAAAAGGCAGCATTTTCTCCTATAAATGTAAACAAACTTGTTTGTCTTAGTGTCTGGCTGAACAAGAAGTAGGTCTGAATGGACTTGTAGACTCTAAAGTTTTACATTCTTTCATTACAGTTAACAAAAAATATCTACATTTGTAAGTTGCATTTTCACGCTAAAGAGATTGCTCTACATCACTTCTATGAGATGAATTGAAAAATATTATTTCTTTTGTCATTTTTACAATGCAAATGTTTGTTATAAAAATAATATAAAGTGCATAGTACACACTTGTCATTGTGTTGTAATTGAAATCAATATATTTGAAAATGTAAAAAACCACAAAAATATGTAATAAATTTCAATTTTTAATCGCATTAATTTTTAGTTAACTGTGATTAATTGAAACCCTATTAATAATCTCAGCCTAAAAATGTGTCTCATTGCCAGACTCTCCACTGAGTGAAATACTTCCCAGATATTAACAGCAATACCACTATTCCACACACAATCTTACCTTAGCACTCTGATCACTGAGAGCAGATTTCACTGCCTTCACAATCAGAAACTTTCTAACTCTTGTCTCAGGCACTGAAAGATAAGGAGAAGTGTGCAATATAGTATATCTTTGTTCCAAACACTCATGCTCCACATTAGAATGTGTCCTGTGCCCTATTTAAGAGTACTACCAAGCTTCACTCATATACAGAGAATCAGCGGGGAAAATATAGGACCAGACTCTGATCTCAGTTACACCAGTCTAAGTCTGAAGTATTTCCACTTCTGTAAATAGCACCATCATACTATCCTGATGGAAATATTGTAAGAGAGTTAGACAAATGGAGGTCAGTGAAGTTAGTCTGTGTTTACCACCAGTATAGCAGAATTCGGGATCTATTCTAGAGTGTCTAATACTTATTCAGTCAGGAGTACTATTTTGTTTTTATCTCATTATTATTAACATGCATCCGCCACAAGATTACATTTGTATTTGTACCTTGAAAATATTTTAGGCTACATTCAGCACTTAATTAACCCTGTTGATTTCTGTGTGACCACATGGGAGTAACTTAGAGCAGCACTGGGTCCCTTTAGTGAATTTCCAACCCTCTGGTGAGCATGCATCTAAAAGGGTGTCGCAAGGAGAAGGGAGAAAAATTGTTCTCTTTGGCCTCTGATGATAGGACAAGAAACAATGGGCTTAAATTGCAGCAAGGGAGGTTTAGGTTGGACATTAGGAAAAACGTCCCAACTGTTAGGTTGGTTAAACACTGTGAAAAATTGCCCAGGGAAGTTGTGGAA